>NC_079440.1:30239963-30304963 GCF_903798145.1 Danio aesculapii | reverse complement strand
GTGGTGACCATTACATTGGCATTGATGGCTGCATGAAGAACATGTAACATCCAAAGATCTTTATATATAAAGAATACTGTTGAAGTCAGATTTATTAGCCCCCCTTTGAATTTTATTTTTTAATATTTCTCAGATGATGTTTAACAGAGCAAAGAAATGTTCACAGTATGTCTGATAATATTACTTATTTGTTTTACTTTTGCTAGAATAAAAACAGTTTTAATTTTTTTAGAACCATTTTAAGGTCAAAATTATTAGCCTCTTTAAGCTATATATTTTTTCCTATAGTCTACAGAACAAACCATCGTTATACAATGACTTGCCTAATTACCCTAACCTGCCTAGTTAACCTAATTACCCTAGTTAAGCCTTTAAATGTCACTTTAAGCTGAATAGAAGTGTTAAATATCTAGTCAAATAATATTTACTGTCATCATAACAAAGATAAAATAAATCAGTTATTAGAAACAAGTTATTAAAACTATTATTTTTAGAAATGTGTTGAAAAAATCTTCTCTCCGTTAAACAGAAATTGGATAAAAAAATAAACAGGGGGGGCTAATAATTCCGACTTCAATTGTATATATATTCAGTAATTGAATCCTATATTCGTGGGTAACTTTCCACTTAATAATATTAGTAATATTGCTTCATATTTAAGAAATTGTGTAATATTTAAGCTTATTTCAACCACCTTAAATCCATAATCAATTTAAAGTAAATTTAGGGTTTGCAAATGATGATTTTTTTTAATTTATAAGAATACTTCCAACCATTTTTTATTTATTTATTTTAAAATAAACCATATATGAACAAATATTCCTCCATATCACAATTTGCATATTATGCAATTCTACTTTTGATTTATTCCTTCAAAATTCGGCGATATAAATTTTCATTACTAATTCCGTGTTATGTTGTTGAATTATTCATTGTGTGCTGCATGTACAGACCTTTTTATTCCTTAACAGCATCTCCAGTGATCGACATTAAATTGGACAAACCACAGGAGCCTCCAACCACTGAAGGCGGATGTTCCTGTTAATAACTCACATTTGAACAGTGTCATCTACACACCACGTGCTTGTTGTGTTGCTTCCTCTTGGTTTGCTTACAGTTGTGTTTTCAAATTGGATATTTGGCCTTCCCATCTGACTTTCAGTAGAACTGGGTGGAATCAGTGTTACATCGCTTGCAAATGTAAAATAGTATACTTTAGTAACAAAATTGCCAAAAATCCTAAAAATTCGAAAAGTAAAGGGCAAAAATCCACAAAAATGTCCAACGTGTATACTTTTTGAAAATGTAGAAGGTAGATTCTTTTCTTTTGTTTTGTATTTTTGTATACGAGGATGAACTCTAAAGCGATTCTGACAAGAAAATCCTAGCCATGAAAGCAGGATTCGTTTAAAAGCAAGAGAGCAGTTCAAACTACAAATGACCCATAAAATACGGCAAACTTGCATGTTAGCCATGTTTTTAAAGTATCATCTCAATCCTGCTAGCTACTGTGCACAAGATTATGTGAATGCGGACTTTTTGTGACTCAAGGCACTTAATTTAATCAATTAATTTTGTTGCTTTTGTTTGTAATTTTACCTTTCAGTTTTATGTGAGTTAATGTAGATAATGTGTCATCCCAGATCTGCCATAATCGCTTTTTCAAGATCTTTTATGCACAGTTCATGTTTTAATTGCACAGCTTATTGAATGTTTACAGCACTTTTTTTTATCGTTTTTCTTTATCGCGCTGAAGGAAAACAGCTTAATAGCAAGGAAGGACGCTCTTTATTTTGAGGAATGCTTTTTTTTATTCTGTAACTCAATTATTAGGACATTTCTAACATATTGAAGAGTGTCACAAGACTTTAAAGTCTGCACGAATTAGAAGTTACTGCAGATTTTATTCCAGCAGGATGACCATTCTTAACTGAAACTGAATATTGAGTAGGGGGCAGGGTTTTATTTTTGAGCTCCTTCTCTTATCTTTCACTAGCAGCAAACTAACGGTTTTAGGGGCGTGTCTAAGCATATTTTGCCCAAGCTGTCAATATGACATCCTCAAAGAAGGACTGCCATTCCAGAGCAGAAGTAAATGGTTAGATTTTGATGAAATGTTTACCAAAACAAACCTGTTTTTTCATTAACTTGCATGGATTAATTGTTAACCTTAAAACTAACAATGTGCGCTAGCAAAATAAACATTGTAAATGTTGATTTCACTTAGACTTTAAGGTTGACAGAGGAGCAAATCATGCACATTTAAACCTGCTTCATTCCTAATTAATTGATTGGAATAATTCATTTGCACGGCAGCAGTTTCCACACTGATTCATCCAACGGTCCAATTCTGTTGTAAATACATCAGCTGTCGTTTTCGAACAGGCTTTATTACCAGAAATACAAAGATGGGACATTCCTCCTCCTCAAAACAAACTATAGTTCACTTTTAAGAGTTAGCGTTATGCAGCATTATAGTGTTTGCCTTGTGTAAGGAAACCCCCTCATGTCTACAGCTGCTCGTTGGGGCCGGTAAGCTGTAGTGCACTGACCAGGGGGACACACATTGTGTAGTATATCAGTTTAATTCAAATGTATTTCATGTGAATCTTTAATGCACTTTTTCAAGAAAGAAAGTTGTAAATGTTTCAAAATTGCTGTCAAATGTCTGTCCTTGAAACCACTTTAGAGTTCAACTGTAGCTAACATCTCCGTGAGGGTCACTGTACAGATAAACTCTTTGTAAAGTTGCTTCACACGTAATGCCAGAAACAAGTCAGAACTTGCTATTTGTGACGTAGATGAATGAACACACACAACGTAAGAACCAAAATGATGAAACGGCGATTTCTAAGTATTTAGCATTTAGCCGGAATGCAGTGAACCACACTGATGGAACATTCGGAAGCTCAAAAGGGAAAATCTGATTCGTCTGTGCCGATCAATTCTCAGAAACACTGGAAGATGTCACTTATCGCAAGCTGGATATTTATTGATGACTAATGAGTTTTGTTTACATTTGGTTTTCTTCACTTGCTCTCTTCTGAATAGTCATTTTGATTTTAAAAGGGTGCAATGGACTCGTATCATTAGTGTACCTGTAATACCGGTAGTCATTGTGATGGACATCAGCCTCGGGTGAATGTCTGTGCGTGAGTTGAGTTCTGCTTTTAAAGGGTGCAACTTTTCCCTGTGTATATGTTTTAGCTCAGTGGAGCCAGCCTGATTGATTCAGAGCTTGCTTTACCATTCACACTGTATAGAAATCTAGCATGTCGGTCCAAATCAGTAAAATCAATAAAAGTGTCTTATTACCAAGAAAGTGGATACTGGACATTTTCTTAAATTGCATGTGTATTTTTAAAATGTACATACTTGTGGGTTAAAAAAATTGATCAAATCAATACATCAGGTTATTTAACAGACTACTTCTTAGAAACATCCCAGGTGTTTCCAGGTGAAAAAATATACACTATAAATATACTAATTAAAAGCATACTTTTACTTAAGTAGTACTTAAGTATAACCGTATAAAAGTTTACTATATATCACTATTTAAAATGATATTTAGTTTAAGAGTACAGCTTCAAAATATGTTATTAATGTTACATAGTTATTGTAAGTATAAATTGAGTAGATTTTTTTATTAATAGTGCAGTAAAATAGCATTTTCTCAATGTGATTCTTAAGTACACCTAAAATAATAAGCTTATTATTTTTAACACATTTTAGCTCAACCTGATGTGTCAGAATAGCACAATTGAGTACATTTAATTGATCTCATGCTTATTTTTAGTACTACTTTGCTTTTTTCAGATGCTTTTGCACACACACACACACACACACACACACACACACACACACACACACACACACACACTATATATATATATATATATGGCGACGCAGTGGCCTCCGTACATCATGCTCTTCTAACCATCCCCATATCATAATTGGCTTCATCACTCTGTCTCCTCTTCACCAATCAATCTGGTGCAATATGGCTGCCGTCATGTCATCCTGGTAGATGCTGCACACTGGTGGTGGATGAGGAGATTCACCCCAATGTGTAACCGTCTAGAAAAGCGCTCTATAAAATGTAAGGAATTATATAGCTTTGCCACTAAATGAATAAATTACTAACTAATCATATGTAATCAAATATTTCACAATATTGCTGTTAAAAAAATTGCCCTTGCATGTAAGTATTAACATTTGTGAGATTTAGTCAGTAACAGTTTTGAAATGTAAAATATTTTTAGATTTAATTGTGGAGTAAAAATTATAGTATCAGCACAGATGCTGCAAGTAGCTTAGTTTTATTATTTTTAAAATGCCTTATAAATAAAATGGTTATTAGGCAGTATTCATGAGTAAAATCATTCTGTTTGCGTTCATAATGTTGTTTTAGCTTCAGTTAACAAATAAGTAATTATTAAATATATAGATATTCATGTGCCTTTATACAAGTCAAACGACAAATTTGCCTGGTAGTTTGGTAGTTTAATCTCTTGCACTTCTGCTATGTAGGTCATGCGTAATTTAATTATTTGACTAAACTAGTCAAGTTACTTAAGCATTTTACATTAACTACATTTTTAACTAAACAATTTTAACAAAAAAATAATAATATATCCTGTTAAGATTGGGCACTTTCTTCCTCATCTTTGAGTAATTGTAAATGTTGTGCTATTACAATTAATTCACATATATTTATTTCTATTTTTTTTCCACTAAAATAACACATTGGCTGTTGCATCATCATGTGCATGTTCAAATTAAAATCTTAATATTATACAATATCAAATTGTTATCTATGTTTGTAATCATATAGTGCTATTTCTCTTCACTGTAATGTCAACTCACTTGCATTGTCTTCTCAAGAAAAGTAGGCATAAATTATAGCTGTCAAAGGAACCAATATAAATTTACTTGTGTCTAGCTTTCCATGACTTGTCAAAACAAGTCAAATCATAAACACCTTTTATGTGTGAACTGGTTTTGCATAGGTGTAGGTGAAACTACCTCACTCACTTAACTGAAACTGAGAGTAAATTTTCTGTGTCTCTGAAATTCATCAATCAGTTTCATATTCAACCAGCATTAATAAAACAAGTTATGTAGAGGCAGCCGACAGTGACTTAGCTGAGTCATCCTGTAACAGGTTTCCGGAAAATCGTTTTATATAGACCATGGAGATTTGCTGTAAAATTAGATAACATATCTGGCCTCTATGGTTTGTCTTTAAGTTATTTTCTTCTAACATGATGTGACATGCACTCATTGCTCTTCAGTATACTACTACACATAATATTTTCTTTTAGTTACCTGCTCAAAATAACCTTAGCTAAAGAAAGCTAATAAAATAGATTTCTAAGTACTCTACCTTTACTTGTACTCCGCTAGACCAACTATCATGAACCCAGTAAGTTTTGTCCCAAATGACACACTATTCACTAGTGTGATTTATGCACACATACACTTGAACCATGAAGTGTATGAGTGTAGTGTCATCCTTATTCGTAAACTCAAACCATTTTCAAGACAACAGTTGTTAAATTTGTGAAATAATTCACCAAACTTACAAGTGGAGGAGCTATCGGGCACTAAGATTAATTTAGTTAATTTATTTTGGATTATGCAAACAAAATTCACCAACAGAGGAGTTTACCCCACATCTGCTTAAAAGTGCAGTAGGTGATTGTCTTCAGAAACGTTTTTTGTTGTACTGGTTAAAAGTCTCTTCACAGTCTATTAGTAATGATCCAAGTAATGACCTAAATGTGCTTATATGTATTTTTATATTCTGGGTAAGGCATAAGACTAAAAATGTTCAATTATCTCCCAAAATTCTAATAAGTAGCCCGAACTGTCTGTCAGCAAGTGTAGATTTGTATATCTACAGCCAGCCATTCATGCAGATCCGCTGTTTGTGCATGCACACGCGCAATGTTCACGTGGACACGAGTGACAGCGGTAAAAACATATGCTGAATCAAAACTTTTAAAAATCCTGAATCAATATTGAAGTTACTTTTGCATGCTGGAGAAAGGATGACACCATGGCTGAAGAATTTCTTTTAGACAGGTATTGTTATGTTTTAAAAGTGTTTTAGTCACTCAAAGCTTATGTAGATTTTGTTGTATTATGAATGGGTTATATGCACAGAAGTGTTGTTCAACCACTGAAATCTTCCAGCGAAAGATTGATGTGATTATTTTTATTTACAGCATCGATAATGTAGATGTTTATTTAGTGTAACAACAAAAGTAAATAGCGCTATTCCGCCTAGCCTGCTTTACTGAGGCAAAGTTGGTTCCCCTTCATAAGAGAACTCCAATGTGTGTCTGTAGATAAACAGACTTTGGGAGTGTGTCAGACGACCAATCAATCTGAAGATTAAGAAAACGGGCCAATGAAATGCCAATTAAATTGGCGGAGCTTGGCTCCACAGCTGATCCTAAAGAGCTCATCAACGCTATATCAGTCGGCTGCTGGAGTCAGCTCACCAGAATTGTTACTTCAGACCTGACTTCCAAAGCTGAAGAAAGCCTTACCTTCACCAGTGAGGGGGAAGATGTTCTAGCGGTGGTCGAGCTGGGTTTTTTGTCCCCTTGGCGTTTCGCTGGTGATCCAAAAGAGCAGTTTCCACAAAGAGCAGAATTCCCTAAGAGAGCACACGGTCGAGTAGTGCCTCTTTTTAAAGATGTCGTTTTGACCGTGCGTCTCTGGATGTGGTGGTCACCTCGCCCCGGATGACAGACACGAGTACTGCATCTCATGTTTGGGGGTCCAATATGTTGAGGCGGTGCTCGCTGACAGTTCTTGCCCACATTGCGAAGGCTTGACTGTTGTGCAACTAAGGTCGCGGCAAGCCCTTTTATAAGGGCAAGTCACCCCTGCTGCTCCCCGCCAAGCGGTTAGCACTCAGCCAGACCTGAGGGTTACAGTGGGGGCTAATCTGTCACCTTCAGGCTCATCATCAGTGCTCTCTGTTCCTGCTTCAAGCGCGAGCGCTGGTCCATCCTCCGGGCTGGCCGCACTCTCATTAGATGATACCGGGGACATGATGTCCATCACTGCATTGGAGGGCGGGCTGACATGCTCCGATGAAGATTCAGATCCCCTGCCACCCTCTAGAGCCATCAGCGATGTTTCAGATTTAGAATTAGATGTTAGTCGTGTTATTCTGGACTGCTTCGGCCGTGGGACTGGAGATGGCTTGCCCTCCTTCACATGGGGGTGAAGAAGAAGGCCTTTCCCTTCTTCCCGGAGGTACACAGAGAGCTCACGCAGACATGGAGGGCACCTTTTTCTTCCCTGGTCCTCGATGATGGAGCAGCCAGGAGATATGAGGCGATTCCCCAGGTGGAGCATGATATTGCGATTAACCTCTAACTTGCCACTCACTAGCCACTCTACTTGGAGTGGTCCACCCAAACTCTCTTCCAAAGCTTGCATGTTATCTCAGTCTCTCACGGCCAGAGCCGACACCGTCGCGGGCCAGGCCGCATCCGCTCTGCATGCTATGGCCACCTATCAACACTACAAAGCCGAAAATCTGGCCGAGATGCAGTAGGGCAGTTCTTCCTCAGACTTGATGCATGAGCTCCGCACTGCAACCAATTATGCTCTCATCACCGCCAAATCGGCTGCTCGTGCCCTGGGGAAGACGATGGCCGCATTAGTGGAGTGCTGCCACTGGCTGAACCTGGCTGATATGAGAGACGTTGACAAAGCTCGCTTTCTTAATGCTCTCATATGCCAGGCTGGCCTGTTCGGCGACACCGTTTTTGGAGTTCACCCAGGAATTCTGCACGGTAAAAGAGCAGTCCAAGGCGATAGGAGAAGTCATCTATCAACGGGCTCGAAAAACTGCTCCTCTCGGTGCCCCATCCACCACGGTTGCTCCTTCCTGAGGGTGTCCACCCGCGGCTTCAACATTTGCTCCGCTTCCACTGCCCAATCCACCGGACAAGCGGCAACGCCGAGCTTCACGCAGGACTGCGACGCCCCTGCCCCAGGGCACCGTTAAGTCCGGTAAACAGGAAGCATCCCTGAGACAGGCCATCCGGAGAAGAGGGGACCTGCTTTTTCCTTGGTGGGGGGGCCAAGGATCATCTCAGTCAACATCAACGACTTTAAATACATCGCTGCTGGCCTTCTGGTGGACGTCAACCAAATTTTCAATAAATGAGCAGTTTCCTCTTTCTCCGGATGCGCAAACCCGAGCAATGCCAGTCTGGGACGATCCGCCTTCCAGCTGGCAGCGCCGGGCCCCTTCCCTTAGGAGCGGGAGGTTAAGATCAATCCTACATCTACGCAGACTGAACTGTCATTTGACACAAGATGCCATTCAGAATGCTCACGCAAAAACGCTTACTCCAGAGCGCCTGTCCTCTGGATTGGTTTGCAGCTATATCCCTGAAGGACACGTATTTTCATGTCTTCATCCTTCCACGCCACCGCCCATTTGTCTTCGGCACCTCGACCAGTTGGGTCAACCGAGAGAAGAGCAAATTTTGCCCTGTGCAGTGGAACTCATATCGGGCTGGAGCTGGATTTGATCACCATGGTTGCACGCCTCTCCGAGGAGCGCACCAGGCTAATGCTTTCTTGTCTGAGCGAGCTCGACAGAAAGATAGTGGTCCCACTGAAATTTTTTCAGAGGCTCCTGGGGCATATGGCATTCGCAGCTGCGGTCACGCTGCTCGGTTTGATTCATATGAGACCACTTCAGCGTTAGCTTCATGATCGAGTCCCCAGATGGGCATGGCATGTGGGTACGCACCGAGTGTACGTCACTCCGCTGTGTCACTACACCCTCAGTCCCTATATGGATCCATTTTTTTACGGGCTGGTGTGCCCCTAGGGCTAGTATCCCGGCATGTTGCTGTAATGATAGATGCCTCCAGCACGGGCTGGGGCCGTGTGCAACGAGCATGTAGCTGCGGGTTCATGGTCCGGACCCCGCCTGCATTGGCATATCAACTGCCTAGAGCTGTTGTCAGTGTATCTCGCTCTCCGCCGCTTCCAAATGGAGACTCCACAAATGTATGCGCAAATATCCATTTCGCCCAGTGAGCCTAATCTCACAGACACTGTGCAAAGTCAGGGAGGATGAGGAGCAGGTCTTGTTTGTTGTGCCTCTCTGGCCCAACTGGACCTGGGTTTCCGAACGCACACTCCTCGCGGCAGCCCCTCCTCGGGGCATTCCTCTGAGGAAGGACCTCCTCTCTCAGGGACGAGGCACCCTCTGTCACCCACGCCCAGATCTCTGGAACCTCCACGTGTGGTCCATAGACGGAGCATGGAAGACTTATCATTCCTTCAGGATAAGTTGGAGCGTAGGCTGTCACCCTCCACACTGAAGGTTTACATGGGCTGCCATGGGCTGCCATCTCTGCTAATCATGATGCGGTGGACGGCAACACAGTCGGGAAGCATAATCTAATAATCCGATTCCTCAGAGTCATGCAGCGATTAGTTGGGTAACCCCAATTAATCGGGAGGTAATTAAGCACGGTGTCACAAACGCTTGCTGCGCCAGGCTCCCTAACCCATAGATGCGTGCGCCTTTTTCCATTCTACTAGTAAGTTCCCCTTTTCAGGTGAACCCTAGAGAATTCCTCCGAGGACCCCAGCACCTGACTCAGCGGAGGAGTCGAGTGCATGGCTCAGTGTGTTGTCTCCTAGGGGCCTAGGGGACGTTGGAAGGTTGCGCTTTTGGTGATGTCAGTGTGCTCACGCTTCGCTTGGCAAACTGCACATCAGGAGCATGACAGGCTTAGCTGCTGTGGTGTTTTCCATACTGTCTCCCAAAGTCTGTTTATGTACAGACACACATTGGAGTTCCCTTATGAAGGGGAACGACCTGTTTAGGTCTATAACCCATGTTCCCCGTATAGGACGTGTGTCTCCACTGCCACAGCACCCGAGTCTCCAGCTGGGAGCTGAGTGATTGGCTCTTCAGCAGGCAAATTCTGGTGAGCTGACTACAGCAACCGACTGATATAGCGTTGATGAGCTCATCAGGATCCGCTGTGGAACCAAGCTCCGCCAATTCAATTGGCATTTCACTGGCCTTTTTTCTTGATCTTCAGATTGATTGGTAGTCTGATGCACTCCCAAAATCTTTTTTATCTACAGACACACGTCTCCGTTCCCTATTCGGGGAACGTGGGTTATGGACGTAACCAGGACGTTTTATATTTATATTGGTTCCTTTTTGAACAATGACGACCTGTTACGCGCTCCCTATATTGTTTACCATGCTACTTTAAATATTCAGTCTGAAATAGCATGTTAGTATGGCTTAGTAATAAGTGTAATCCCTGCATGCTGCCGGCCAACCACTAAGCATACAGTAGTTGATTTAGGACAAAACACGTGAGAAAGTGAGACCAGCGATCCTTGCATGCATGAAATATTGCAATTATGATAAGTTTTGCTTGCTACACAACTGAAAACATGCTAGATATAATACAGTTTTTCATTCGGAATTGTAGTATTATAAAGTACTATAAAGTTTTCTAACTGGCGAATGACCAGTAGTGGGTTGTCTACTGTCATCCTTAATGTGCGCATTCAAGGTATCAGGAGGCATGGCTTTGGACGGCAGAAGAGGGATTGCATGTCAAAGATTTGCTAACTGGTTAGCATTTTGGCAGCTCACCTTTACTGCACCTTTAATTGTTTTATGTTCAGTCTACTTAAAGACTGTAAAAACAATTAAGTTAATTTAAGTGATTTGTGTTTGGACAACATGAAGGAATTGTGTGAAACCCAGCATTTTTTTTTTGTGTGTATGTAAAGTCATGGAATCTTGTTCATGAAGAAGATTTGAGCAAGATGTATGATGAGATGGACAAGGATGAATTTTTTTGATTGCAATTGACACATGGATACCACAGGGAAGTTCTATGGTATCTGGACTTTGTACTGTGACATTGTGGATGCCTGTTTACTGCATATTTGATGGAGCACCACAGTGCCACACTCCTCCCAGTCCACTCTCTCCATTATATTATCATTCTTCATTTCCACAATTAATTAATTAGTTAATTATTGCTGTAGTTTCTCAGTCAGAACTCAGAGTCAACTTATAAATCCAGCCTAAACCCCATTCAAGACAAGGAATTACTTTTGAGATCCTTCAACCAAAAGATCCAGCCCCAAAATCTGCTCCAATCGCTCAAACCCATGACCCCACTCCTGAGTCTCCTTCAACCAAGCCCTATAGAGTCTTCTCTAACCCAAGACTGACCATCAAGATGCTTTCAGGGCATCCCTGTTTGCCCTCTTCTAGTCTGCCAACACTCTAGATGCCCTGAGGTCTTCAGCACTCCAGATGTCCAACTCTCAGTTTTGTCCTCAACACAGCCGGACATCTCCAGATGCCTTCTGCTCTGCCCTGTTGTCTCTTGCTCCATCTCTTCCACATGGAGGCCTCCTGTTCTGTTAGCACCACCATGGTGGTCTCCTGTCCCATGTACATCCATAGATATATACACTAGATATTGCATACGGACCCTCAGCTTGAGTCAATACTGCCGCCACATTTGTAAATGTGCTCCCAGGACAAAAGTCATTCAACTGCACTAGTCAAGACTAAAGCCAACCTGAAGATGCTGGACTTTTGTATTGTGTACAGGGTGTTGTAACGAGCAAACAAAGCATAAAGGCAGAACATTTCATAGGTAAGAGTTGTTTTTTTACGTTTTTGTATGTTACAAACCTTTGTGCTAAACAAGTCACGTTAGTGATAATACAGTCACTTGCATTCACCATATGGCAAAGTAGCACCAACTTTCAATAAATTCTAGGTATATTCTAGAGATTGTTGAACAAAATCAGGGAACAATCTAAATGAAATATGACTACAAGACCTAGTGAGGACCTAATTAAAATGATCGAATCTGCAGTTCTCATTTTATATCAGGTAAGTTCACGCGATGCTGAATCATACACATCACTCGTTTTTAATTGCAGCAAACATTTCAGCAAAAGCAGTTCAATGTGGTTGATTAAACTGCGGACACTGAATGCTAAGAATGAAATGTAAAAATGTAAGTTCACATACCCTGCCATACAGGTGCAGTTCGCTGTCAGAATACAGTTGTTTTGCTTGTTGATGATTACCCAGGCCTTGTATAGCTCCATCTTCTTTTCTTGACATTGGCTAGGCAGAACCTCGGTTTTTAGCACTACAAAGTTTTGAATCTGGTAACTATGGAGCATTATTTCTTGCACATGACCACACAGAACAAAATTGTTGGCATCCAAAGACTTGTAGGCCTTTAACTTCTCTCTTGTAAAATCACTTGAAGTTTCGATGAGATAGTTATGTATTTTGGGCTGGATGCTTGGTCATTTCGTCTTATCCAATATCCATTGGCAGGGTCCTATTGCAAATGGACCTGTCAGATGAACGACGCTCACTTTAACGTTAATTCTGTCGAATAACTGTGCATATCATTGGGTGACAAGCTGTTATAATTTGCTGAAAGCATTATGTAAATTATATGTATAATATGTAATCAATATAACTTATCTCTAATACAACAACAAACTCTGTACCGCATCAGATGTCATTCCCTCGCTGTAAATGCTAGCGCTCCCGTTTTGTTTTCTACAACCTCGCTGCGCGCATCCTGAATGTTTACAAACCGGTAATTCGTCTATAAGGGTGCCTTATCACATAACAGTGCGCCTAGAAGTGCAAATGGTTCACCCTAAATGATTGAATATTACAAATGTTATATATCACTTAGATCAGAAAGGTGGATTCTTACGATGGTTTACACAAATCGTTCATAACGGAGATTGATGAATATGTTACAACAGTCCAGTGAAGATCTCAACCTGACTGAAATGTTGTGGCGAGAACTACACAAAAACGACATAACTTCTCCAATATGATCTGATAGGTCATACAGAAAATAATTAAATAATTACTGCTAAGGGCGACACGGTGGCTCAGTGGTTAGCAATGTCTCCTAACTTTTTTTACATGACGGTGTATGCATACATACACACACACATGCTCACACACATTTGTCACTCCACTGTTCTGATTGTTTGACAGTTGCAACATACTGAGCATCCAGTTATTTCCTAAAATTTCCTTTTTCTGCCTGCTAACTTAAATGTACAAGCTATGTGTATCTAGCTGGTTGTTAAGGAAAAAAAGCCTTTCAGTTTAAGGCAAGAGCTAATAGGCCTGTCGAGCATTATTCTGTGACAACAGCACAATCGCACTGCAATTCGTAATGTTTTGATTTTGTGGTTAAATTGTATGAATTCGTATGATTTCAGTCGCATAATTTAGTACGATTTGCTCATCCCCAATGATGAATGGGTTTAGGGGTGGGGTTAGGTGCCACGCCTCCTTTTTATAATCGTATGTTTTTATCATATGTTACGAATTAGCTACTAGGTAGAGCAATCTTACACAGTTCATATGGTAAGCATTAGATCTTCAGTAAAACACCAGATGAGCTTAGTCACTTCCCCTATTCAGTTGTATTTGCATCCACAGGCAAAGAGAGACATCCACAGAATAAGATGAGGAAGAGGGAGAGAAGATGAGGTGAACCATCAAACTTCAGCTCTGAAGATATTCTGAAGATGTTTGTTTTTTTAATTGTGATCCTTCAAGCTAGTAATGCTGATGAACTTATTAACCTTAAACTTATGAACTTATAACTTAACCTTAAACGCTGATGAACTTATTAACCTGAATTATTAACCTTACTGTTAACCTAAAAATGCATCTTTGATCATTTCTATTTTCCTAAAACAAGTCCTGCAGTTGCCTTCTTACATAACTTCTATGTGGAATTGTTAAACACAAAGCCTTCCAACGAAACAAAATAAACATAGGGGCCTGTAATATTAGTTCCAAGGAATTCACATTACGATGTGTTGTTCTTTTTATATCTGCTTTTTAATTATGTCTTGCTCTATGTGCACTGGAAAACAGATTTTCTCAGGAAATGACACATGCAGATGTGTTTATATAGACCGTATTTAACAGTGGTAGTATAAAAGTTTAGTAAACCAAAAGACTCAAATCTCTTTCTGATATCGCTGACACATAAAAGATGAAAGATGTTTAATGAAAATAAAATTATAATCCATTGGCATGGTGTTTTTTTCTTTCTGTCTTTGGTGTGTTGTAGACTAGTGCGAATATCACCATTTTCCAACAGCACAGTTAAAGTCAGAATTATTAGCCCCCCTGTTTATTTTTTTCCCCAATTTCTATTTAACGGAGAGAAGACTTTTTCAACACATTTCTAAACATAATAGTTTTAATAACTCATTTCTAATAACTGATCTATTTTATCTTTGTTATGATGACAGTAAATAATATTTGACTAGATATTTTTCAAGACAGTTCTATACAGCTTGAAGTGACATTTAAAGGCTTAAGTAGGTTAACTAGGCAGGTTAGGGAAATTAGGCAAGTTATTGTATAACGATGGTTTGTTCTGTAGACTATCGAAAAAATATATAGCTTAAAGGGGCTAATAATTTTGACCTTAAAAAACACAAATAAGACGTTATCCAGAAGAAAAAAATATTATTATCAGACATACTGTGAAAATTTCCTTGCTCTGTTAAACATCATTTGGGAAATATAAAAAAAAATCAAAGGGGCGCTAAAAAATTCTGACTTCAACTGTATATGGCATATGGTCATATGTGTAAGGTCAATGGTAAGTATGGGTTATTAAAAGAGCAGAATTTGTTATAGGAAGACAGAAAAGAAATGAAACAACATAACGGGAAAAGTGTTTAGAGCACACAGCTGGACAAAATACAGAACTTAACATATTCAACATGTGTTTAGGTAAATTGAACACTTCGGGAAAATATGACATCACTTCTATTCATTTTGCGCTAATGTTTTTTACGGGGCATATTATTTACAGATAAATAATTGCTTTGGTGCAGTTATGTCTAAGTAACCTCTAAGTAACCTGAAACTTGTCTATAGCACTTGTTCACTGCTGCTCTTATAGTTGTGTAAATTGCTTCCTTGTCCTCATTTGTAAGTCGCTTTGGATAAAAGCGTCTGCTAAATGACTAAATGTAAATGTCCTATACCGTATAAATACCATGTAATGGACAACTTTCCTTGTCAATTTGCTCACTTTGTATGGTGTTGTACTTTTACAAAATGCTGAGGATAAAACAAGATAAAATCAATGCAAGATTTAAAGTAAAAAAGCAAAGATAAAACTGAGGTCACATTGCACTTTTCTCTTATGATTGTTTTTTTTAAAACATTGTTGGTTGAGTTTAGGTCAGTGATCAGTATGAAAAGCTCTGCCCTCTAGTGAAAGTGTACAAGAATGTTGTGTATCTGAAATACGCCAGGCCTCTAAGTAACATTTTTAAAAATTTGGTAACAAGTAGACAGCACCCTCTAGACTAGTTGTCATCTGAAACATGCAACATAACACACCTGGAGCAACGTATTTTATGTCTTGCAAAAATGTAGGCTGAGGCATGTATTTCCGCGAGCCTGAGCTGCGTAAAAAGATCCATGAAAATAAGAGAAGAAATAAATAATTAAAAAATATATATTTAGAAATGGAATGAAACTGCGAGTACTTTTAAGGCTCTCAGAATGATTTTTTCGTCAAATGTTACAATTGTTGTTAGAGATAAACCGATTCCAGCAATAAATATTGTGTTTCATATTCAGGTTTTTATGAACGCTGACATGAATGGAGCACTATTATTATTACTTATTTATTATTATTTATATATATATATATATATATATATATATATATATATATATATATATATATATATATATATATATATATATATATATATATTACACCAGCTTAAAATGGTTTTGACTTCTTTTTTTGTTTGTTTTTGTTCCTCTAGTGTGTCAGTGGCAAATATCAGTTTACATTTCCAAACGTTCATTTATCTATTAATTGTAATCCAGTGAGATTTTTATTTGCATAAGGAGTCTGACAGAAGCAGTGCTCCACACAGAGATCTGATCTCACAGTATTAGACACTTGAGCAATATTGCTGTCATTTGAGGGTGCTTTCAACATATAATGCCATAAATAGGTTTTATTTATCAGTTAATTATTATTACTTACATTTACTAAAATTTTTAACAACTTATAGGTGCACTTGTGTGTAGTTTTAGATGTGCAGGCAGCAGGTACAGTTGAAGGCAAAATTAGCCCTCCCATGAAATTTGTAATCTTTTTTTTTAAAGTGATGTTTAACAGAGTATTTATTATACAATTTTTTTTTTTTTTTTGGAAAAAGGTGTTATTTGTTTTAGCTGGAATAATAGTTTTAATTTTTAATTGTTTTATTTAATTTAAGGTCAATATTATTAGATATTAGAAATTATTAATGGAAATATTTTTTTCTTGACAAAACAAACCATTGTTATGCAATGACTTGGTTAATTAACCAAACTTAATTAATCTAGTTAAGCCTTTTAAATGTGCTTTTAAATGCTAAATATATGTTTATATGTTTTATTTTATTTTTGAGTAACTTTTTTTTGTTTTAATATATAAACTACTGTTGACATTTCTTGTAAATTTCTAAATAAAATGTTGAAATGTTTTTTTTTTTTTTTACTTCACATACAATATAAAAGACAATGTATTTAGTTTTACAACTTTATTTAAATTTTAGACACAATACTAATGATTAACTTCAACTTCAGAAATGTAATGAATTTTATGTTTGGAATAACTTTGTGAATCATAACATGAAAATATTTGTTATTCTGATCAGTTGTTATTCTCTGAAAGAAAAAAAGTTTTTTCATTTGAAGTTTTGAAGAAATGTAATAGACCTTATACCATGTATATATATATACACTTACCGGCCACTTTATCAGGTACACCTGTCAAACTGCTTGTTAACGCAAATTTCTAATCAGCCAATCACATGGTAGCAACTCAATGCATTTAGGCATGTAAACATGGTCAAGACGATATGCTGCAGTTAAAACTGACCATCAGCATGGGGAAGAAAGGTGTTTTACATGACTTTGAGTGTGGCATGGTTGTTGGTGCCAAACGGGCTGGTCTGAGTATTTCAGAAAGTGAAATAATTATTTATTTATAAGCTATAAATAATAATTATTTATTATCCATCTCTAGGGTTTACAGAGAATGGTCTGAAAAAGAGAAAATATCCAGTAATCTGCAGTTCTGTGGGCGCAAATGCCTTGTTGATGCCAGGTCAACAAGTAGGTCAGAGGAGAATGGCCAGACTGGTTCCAGCTGATAGAAAGGCAAAAGTAACTTAAATAACCACTCTTTACAACCGGGGTATGCAGAAGAGCATCTCTGAACGCACAACACGTCCAAAAATGAGGCGGATGGGCTACAGCAGCAGAAGACCACACCGGGTGCCACTCCTGTCAACTGAGGCTACAATTCACACAGGCTCACCAAAATTAGACAATAGAAGATTGGAAAAACGTCGCCTGGTCTGATGAGTCTCTATTTAAACTGCGATATTTGGAAGGTAGGCTCAGAATTTGCTGTCAACAATATGAAAGCCTGGATCCATCCTGCCTTGTATCAATAGTTCAGGCTGGTGGTGATAGTGTAATGGTGTGGGGGATATTTTCTTAGCACACTTTGGGCCCATTAGTACCAATTGAGCTTTGTGTCAACAGCCTATCTGAGTATTGTTGCTGACCATGTCCATCCCTTTATAACCACAGTATACCCATTTTCTGATGGCTACTTTTAGCAGGATAACGTGCCATGTCGTAAAGCGCAAATCATCTCAGACATCTCATATATAAATCCCTTTGATTATAAACTTAAAAATAGCTAATAAGACAAACTAAATAAAATTAATGACATTAGGATTTTTAATATGGAATGATTTGACATTTTTTATCCTGTCATTTAAAAACTTTACAAATTTCTGTTCATTGTTTTGTTGTCTCATTTAATTCCCGTTCATAAAATATTTTCTTGAGAATGTTTAAAAAGTAATAGTTCACCCAAAAATGAAAGTTCTGACATCATTTACTCACCCTTCACTTGTTCCAAACATCGATCTCAAAAATGTGTCTTAGAAGACCTCTAAAACAAATTGACTGCGGAACTTTGTCAAAGAAGACTTCATGGGTGCAAAGAGAAAAACACCAACAAAAATGTACCAATCAGATGTCTTTTAATTTACAATAATTTACAAATCTTATAAATAACAAAACATGAAATAACTTAAAATAAAAGAGAGAGGCGGGAGATCAGAATCTTTCAAGAGATGCCATCTGTTCCAAAAGTCCTGTTTCGCATCTGGGACCCCCTCTTTCTCTCTTGGGACAGCTGAAACAAATCCGGTCATGGCAGCTGGGATGGATTAAGGGTGGAATATGTAATGAGACGCTCCCCTCAGATGGAGGAACGGGATTCAAATTTATAGTTATTCAAGCAGAAAATACAGTTGGAGAACCACATGGAGGGGATTGTGTTCGCATCCAGGAAGGACTATTGCTCCTGCTTTTTCGGCACAGTAAAAGTAGTCAACACATGGCGCTCACTTTTAATGACAGCAGCAAAACAGACGGTGAAAGTCTATTGTTAACATTGATAATCCATTGTTAATGGTAGCTGTCCCGCTTTTCAGAAAATCTCCTCTGATGAAATCCTCCGCCATGACATCATTTCTCTGTTTTGAGAAACAAATGTAAGTTAGTAAAACTGAAATTGTTATATTGTTCTCTTTCTCCATATTTTTGACAAGCTTTCACAGTATTGTTTAAAAAATTATAATAATCAGGCCCATAGCCCGGGGTTGGTTGGCGGGTGGTGGGGAAACCCACCCCTCACTGAGAAAAGGTCCAGAATTTGTCCCATACATGAGATCATTTGTCCTATTTTGACTGCTATGCCAACATAAATAATGAAAATAACGCATTGAAAAAGGCTTTTATAATGAACGGTTGTCACTTTGGTGTGACTTTAGCTAATCAGTTTTGGCCAATGCTAACAAATATTTTAATTTTATAATCTGACGTAAGAGAAGGCATGTTTTTGTTTTAAAAATGAGAAAACGTTTAAAAACATTTCATGTTTTAGTAAAAAAAAATTTTATTGGAATAGCTAAATTCTGACTGGGGAAAGTTGAATGTGCTGGCCAGTTTGCTATTTGCCTAATAAATGACTACAGTTTTTAATTGAAAACTTTAACTATATATATTGTAATAAATTTGTATTTAAAAATAAGTCTTTTTTCATATTTCTTCAGTCTAAATCTTTAGGAAATATTTTTAGTACATCAAAAAGTGTGGTTATGCTGACCATCTGACAAGTTAATCTAGCAAAAAAAATAAAATAAATAAAGTGCTTAAAAAGTCACTGAAACGCAGTATTTAAATCTCAATAATCTTAATAATCTTTAAATAATTGAATAGAAAATGACATGTTTAATTACAAAAAGGTCCACCTTTTGAGAAAAAAGAACCACCCCTTTAACCAGGCTGGATAGGAGCCTGATAATTCAGAACAGGACAATGTTTATGACTGTATTTTTATCACTGACTTTTCTTTTTGTGTGAACACATCTTTTAAAGGTAAACATATCTTTTTTAAGTAATTCTTGTCAAATTATGTTATGTGAAAAGTAGCAAACCAAACACATCCATAACCCAACAAATGCCTGTTTCAGAAAGGAGGTTAAGTGAAAACTCAGAATTTGTGAACTCTGAATTGAGGCCTTTTCAGAATTGGAGGCATGTCAATTTTGAGGAAGCAGTTTTGTCACTTTAGTAGATAATTCGTATATAATTCGGAAATGTCCAATTGTGTGGCACCTACCCCTAAACCCAACCATCATTAGGGGATAAACAAATCAATTTCATATGAATTAGCCACTTTAATCAAAAAGTTACAAATTGCCATGAGATAGCGTTGGTCAAGCCTGTTTCTGAGAGTAAGGTAACGCTGAGTCAGTTACCATGATAACTTGCTCTATGAACCCATTCAAGAGCAGGTTTAGTAAAAGTTTAGTTTCTTTTGGTCTCTTTTTTCTTATGTTAAGTACAAATAATTAAAAAATGGAATTGTATAGAATATTAAAAATATATATTTTCTATAAAAAGGAAAATTGTTATTTATAAAAGGTTATTTAGTCTAGTTTCCCGGGGGATCTAAATTGAGAACTTAATTAAAACAATCTGCCATCCTGGTAATGAAAAGGATCATAATGAAAATGGAAAACATAATATCTTATAATGTTCATGAAAATGTCAATGCATATTTACAGTAGCTCTGCTCTCCAATGTCACACAAGGTGAAATACACATAATGGTATTTATAGGGTGTATGCAGAAGGACTTTTAATTTTTCAGTAACCTGGATAAATTTTTTAGGTAGGTTTTCACATCACCATTTTTGCCATGAAAAAATTCTGTGTGTTTTAGTTGTTTATTTACACAACCTTTTGGGGCCAGAAAAAGTTTTGAAAATGTTTTCCCAGTGCATGTTTTTGAGTTATACTTTTATCGTCTTTATACAAAAATGTGATTTTAAGAAAAAATCTACAGGCATTTATGTTGACAACCAAAAATGCGGAACAATATGTGTGCAAGCATGTAGTGTTTCTTTTAAAAGTGTTGTCACTATTTACTGGCCTAGCATGAATACAGTTTATTTACTCACTTTATGAACAAAATATGGCATAGTGTGTGTATTACATGTTCTGTCTATAGGCATGTGTGACTACCTGACATTCAACACAACAGTAGCTATGTAGTAAATGTATGGCTACAAAATACCTAAACTTTAATCCATTGTTGCGATACTTGGATTGAGTCATAGCAAAAAAAAAGAAAGAAAAACGTCTCATAACGCCGGTTGATGGAAAGTCCGTAATTTTACAATATATGTATTGTTTATTAATTATCACAAAAGTTTTGTGCAAATCAGTAATGGAAATCTATATAGTCTAATAGCAGACTATAGGACTATATGTGTGCAGGTGGGATGTTTTTTGTTTTTTTTTTGCATTGCCAACTATTAGCCATAATGCAACAATTACTGGAAAATTGTAAACGGAAAAGGAATAGTTTAGACAAAACTGCTGATTGTAGCAAACGTTTTTAAATGTAAATAAATAATTATTCAGTTTTTAAGTATGTTGTTGTCATCTAAACCAACCATTAATCTATAACAAATTTGAAAGATTCCTTTTGATGTTTTGAAATGCTTTTACTATGTGAAGTTTCACAAACTAATTTCGAGAGGAGCACGTGATCGCGGCTGGTCTCTCATCCACAATCATTGGTAAGCCAATCAGATTAATCCAAACTTACTATAAATTGCCTGTCTAAAATTACTCCCTTATCTTCGTCTTCCAAAAAAATCCCCCCATCTTTCCACTTTCCTTTTTTACCAGGGGGATCTCTTGAGAACTACCTGATCTCGTACCCCCTTACATGATTTTTGACCAGGCAGGAGCCCTGGGCTCAATTATCTCCAAGCTCAGGGTTCTCTCCCAGGACAGCATGCCAAACTTGCTAATATTATCAAGCAATATCTAAGTGTGAACTCTTGAATATAGGAGGATGAAGACTCACACGCTGCAGGTGGGAACAATCCTCTCTTCAGGGTTCCTGGTAAAACTCATTCTCTTCAGGAAAGATGGGAGTCTGAGTTTGGGCCTGTATTGTTTTGGCACTGGACTAAAAGCAGAGACAAGAGAAAGAAAGGTATGAATGAACAAAACTGCATTCAGGACTTTATTTATTTATTTATGTATTTTTTTGCCTCAAAAGGGCTACTACTAAACAGAAACGTAGAAACGTTGATTCCAAGACCAAATGCTCTACTTCCTACTATCACACATAACACTGGGTGTACATTTTCTGCCAGTTTTCTGGCTACTTATAAACAGAATCAGGTGAAGGAGGTTGTTGGTTCAAAAGGCTCACTTGACTTATAAATTAATTTCTGCATCTGGTTGCTTGTTACACATTAGACACCAGTCACTTGGATCAGAGAACTAAAGGAAGAAACTTATTATTTTTTATATACAGGAAAGTACTTAATGTTAACAATAGATTCAAATGAAGAGAAAAAATGTAATGAAGTGTAACCAATAAATATTATGTATCGATCTTTCCTTACAATTTTTACTACAATAGATTGTTTCATTCTTTTCTAAATTTCATTCTTGGACTGCAGCAACATACAACAGGACCGCAGTATCGCCCTGACATTTATTTACTTTAATACAGAAATTAAACACACTATTTAGAGAGGAGCTGTAGTGACAAGTTTTGAATTGCAATCTTTCATCTATTTAATATCAATAACCCACTCACCATTCAGCCTGTGGTGAGGGTGGCAGCTGAAAATCAACTCTTTTTCCCTCATTTCTTTTATCCTCTTTCTTCTCCTCTTCTTCTTTCTGCTCTTCACTTATGTTGTCCCACAGTTGTGAATTGACAAAAAGAGCTCCCTGCAAGCTGAGTCCACGGTCCACACAAGTGACCTGTCGACAGAGGGGGCAGCGAACGGAGCACAGGCCGCTGTAATGCAGGCCCATGGTCTCCAAACAGGGGGTGCAGAACGTGTGGTTACAGTGGAGCATTCTGGGAACGCGGTCGATACGGGAGTAACGCAGGTAGCAGACTCCACATTCTAGATCTTCAAACAACACCATGATGGAAAGACAAGGTTTCTGTAGTTCTGTCTTCTGGAATTTATTTAGCGTATTCTGCAAAATTGAAAACAAAAACTTTAAGATGCACTCTATATATGAAGACTTTCATATGAAATTACCTTGTGAAGTACAATGTGAATTTATTTTTTATTTCTTCTTTCTCTTCTAATAGGAGCACTTTTCTCAGTCTCCTGAACGCTCAATCTCTCACTGGGGCAGTACTTTTTCAAAAATACACTTTTGTACTGTACAGGTGGACATTGGTACACTTTTGTACCTTTTTTAAGGTTCACTTTTATACCTTTTAAGGTACTATACGGTATGCATACAGGCCCGTTGCCAAAATTTGTCCTATACATGAGCTTATTTGTTTTATTTTGACTGCTATGCCATCATAAATAGGAAAAATAATCCATAAAAAAACCTTTAAGACCAAGTGGAATCCTCTGTTGGCTGTCACTTTGGTGTGACTTCAGATAATCACACATGATTTTGATTAATGCAAACAAATATTTTTCATGAATCCAACATCCAGCTGCAAGAAAACATACAATCTGACGTAAGATAAGTCATCTTTCTCTACTATTGTTTTCACAAGTAACATTTATTCTAAATCTTGGACCTTCATTATAAAACAAAAATGACCAATAAAAAGGTGGGAAGCACCAAAAGCAGCCCATATTAAAATTAAATGAAATACTATTTTGGCTCATGCTGTTATGCGTAAATATTCAAGTGTAATTTTTTTTTTCCAGGACAGGCTAGAAAAATTGTGAAGCTTTATTATTATTATTATTATTATTATTATTATTATTATTATTATTATTCAAATGGGCAAATTCTGACAGAGGAAGATTAAATGTTTTGGCCAATTTGTTATTTTCCTAATAAAATTAAAATAGTCTAAAGTTTTTATTTAAAACTTTAACAAATTCCTTTTCTTTTTTTTTAATGACGTAATATGATAAAGTATTTATTTATATTTCCTTATTCTAAATCTTTAGGAAATGCTTTTGGTACATCAAAGCATGTGGTTATGATGACCACCCTAAAAAGCTAATAGTGCCTAAAATGTCACAAAAATGCAGCATTTAAATCTTATAATTAAATAGAAAATGAGGCGAATAACCCCAAAAAGGTCCACTTTTTGAGAAAAAAAAAGAATCACCCCTTTAACCAGGCTGGCTACAGGCCGGATATATGTGCCTTTTGAAAAGATAGTGCCCCAGTGACACATTTTGTCTTATATCTTATTTTTTTTTTTTTGAAAGTGTATGTTCAGTTGTGGCTATATCAGTCATATGCACACAAGAGCTTGAGAAAAATCCTCATTTTAGAAGGAACTTTCAAATGGCTCATGCAAAGAGGTTTTTGTATATGAAAATGCTCATTTTATACAAATAAAATGACAATTCTGCATCATTTACTCAAAACTCAGAAGAATATATTGTGAATGTCCAGACCCTGTTTATGTCTGATAATCAGATGTTTTTTCATCAATATGATTTCAAGTGCTAAATATATGCATGAACAGATTCTGAAATACTTGTTCACTTTTGTTCACTCTTTGGTCTTGTTTGCAACTGTGTTGATCAAAGATGGAGACCACTTTCGTTCATGTTCTGATAACCATTAAACTACACCAAACCAGGATTGGAATTGAATGTGTTTGCATACAGTACGCTTATCCCAAATATTTTTAATAATTTGACAATGGGTGTGGTCACGTAAATGCATTACTCCATTTTCATCGCTAGAAGTAAAAACACACAGCTTAAAGTCATCATACAGGTACGCTGTAAAAAATGCAGTGTTGTACACAATTCATTCAGGTTGTCCCAAGTTAACTTAACAAATTTAAGTGGATTGAACATAAAACAATTAAGTTGTCCCCATGGTAAGAATTGGGTTGTTTAAGCTAATGTTACATAGCAGTTAAATGAAAAGGCAGCTAAATATTTTTTGAATGTACATTTTTGCCACGTTTATGCTGATTTTCCCCTAGTATGTAAACCCATTAAAGGCATAGTTCAACTTCACCCAAAACGGAAAATGCTGTCATTTACTATCCCTTCACTTGCCACAAACCTGCTTGAGTTTGTTTATTTCTGTTGAATGCACACAAACAAAAGATATTCTGAAGATATCTGGGACCTGGTCAAATAAATTTTACTATTTACTCATTAGAACTATACCGTTAATAACAGGTGTAAAGAGGACCTCTTTTTTTTGTTGTTGTTGTGTCTAGACTACAGTGTCCTACCAATCTTTTTCTAAGTTCCACATTAGAAGCAAATGCTTACTTTTGATGCGGAGATAATGACTGAATTTTCATATTTGGGTAAACTACCCCTATTAGCTTAGCAAAATGACAGTTGAAATCTTCAAGCAGATGGCAAAGCTGTCGCTAGCTCGACCCCCACTGCCCATTCATCCTCATAGTATTCTCCTCTAGTGCTGCAGACCACCTGTTAGTCCAGAATATTATATGATTTAATTTGACCTCTAAGTGTTGACCTCTGCCCTCTCTCTGAGTACTAATGCAGACAAAAACAACACTGAACAAAAAAGATCACAAAGGTCTCGTGTTTCTGCAATCTTGGAAAAACATCTACAATTTCAGCTCACACAAAAATCTGTTTATATTTCAGGAGACAGTTCTTACAACTCTTACATAATATTGCATTTAGTTTTGTTGTCTTGTTAGAGATGGTCAGGTGAAAGATTACATGAGGGACATCCTTAGTCAAAGTGTAACTTGACTGTCCATCCATTTGAACAGTTTGTTCTTTCTGTTTCATGTCAAACAACGCAACGCACAAGATTAATCATTTTCCAGGAACTATATTTATTCACAATTAAAACAAGACAATAATGACGCTATGACAATTTTCAGAGAATAAATATTAAATTAATCTTGCCCTAAAAGTTCTAAAACTGTTAGAATAACACTAAATAAGGAAAACATTATGGTAATGGCCTAAGAAATGTTATATTCTTTAAAAATAAGTGTTATGCAGCTTTGTTTCTGACAAATGTATCTTCTTGTAGGGATAAATTGATGTTTCCCATATTTTAAAAATAAAACAAAATACTGAAGTTAAGATTCTTTGCTCTGTGACTGAAAATCTAATCATTTTAATTCATTTAACTAAACAATGTAGCAAAGTAATGTCAAATCAGCCCAGGTTTTAAAGGAATTCAAGAAATGTACTTACAAAAGACTGAACAGCAGCGCTCCAGTTCTCTGTATGGACTGCTGCAGATCTTTGTCAGAAGATTAACGGCTCTGAGTGAGAATTAATGGGTGTGTGAATTAGAGCAAACCGGCTCTGCTGTCAGTGTGAGTAACCGGCGTGTGTGTGAGTTTGTGTTTAAAGTGGCTGTGGCGTTGTGGGGGAGGAGATTTCTGCCCTTCTCCTCCCCCTTTGGCGCACAAAGCAAAGACCCCTAGTTAGTCAGAATTTGAGTATGCCTCTTTAAGTGATTACATCAAAACTGGGAAATTCTGGGAAAATTGTTTTGAGATGACAAACTTGTGGAAGAAACTATCAGCGCTGAAGGAAAACCCCTAGGGGAGAACTCTCAGTGGTATACACTGGAAATGCAGTCTATAAAATTAGACATATAACGACTAGGTTTTGTAAACTTGACATTTCTAGTTAAATCTCTTTCATAAGGTCATCGAATGGCTTTTTAGACACAACTGAATGGAATGCAGGAAGTGGTTGATAACATCCTTGGATACTTCCTTTCATCTTCTGAAGATTCAAATAAGACCAATATGTTGGATATTATACGTACACGTCTTTGAGAGTTATATCAGTTTTCTCATGAGCTATAGGCCTAAAATACCGGAAAACACATTTACATTTTAGTCATTTTGTATTTCAGCAATTCACACACACTTACAGCTAACTTTGTGATGATATATAGTTTTTATACTTTCCAGTGTTGGGTTGCAGCTGGAAAGGTATCAGCTGCGTAAAACATGCTGGATAAGTTGGCGGTTCATTATGCTGTGGCAACCCCTGATTAATAAAGGGACTAAGCCGAAAAGAAAATGAATAAATGATTTTAATACAAGACTGTACATTTTTCTCTGTTATCCTAATTTTTTAAATGTGTCATCAAATTATATTTTTCTAAATATGACTGAGGAATATACTAAGAATATAAAATAAAAAGTATATATAATAATAGTTTTATATTGTTATATATACTCTAAAATAAGCTAGGCTGAAAAATCACCCAACTCCCAGCTGCTGGTTAACTATGAAACAAAGCATGCACTGGGTTGTTTTGACCAAAGTGCTGTGTTTACCCATTTAGCCAAGAATGCTGGGTTGTTTGTTTGACAGAACCGGTGGGTTAGGTTAACTGAGTTGCTGGATTAAATATGACTTAAACAGGGTTATTTGTTGTCTTATTACCTTGGGCAATATCACTAACAATAGTAAATAACAATCACTTATTAATGCAAAATTATGATTATTTTTATAACACATTTATAACACAACACAAAAATGCAAAGGAATTAATTTAATTAGATTTCACACTTTTCTATTTTTGATATTTTTGGGCTCAACAGTCACATATTTCATTCACACTATGGATGTTTTTCATATTTTGGGGTTTCTCAGTAGCGAAAGTCATCATAGTTGGGTAAACTTAGAGTGCATTGAATAGGAGAGTACAACAAATATAAATATATATTTTTTACAGTTCCATTTGCTGAAATAATAAAATAAAAACTCCAGGTGGGTTTATCAAGAGAAAGGAAAAAAATTGTGTGAGACTGAAAATGACAGAGAGAACAACATCAAATTTACTGTCCTGCCCGATAGAGACTGCATTAGAAAGACCTCACACAAGTGGTAATTAGCTTTTTGTTATTTGATGCAAAGATGATATAATACACATGTGAACATGGACATATGTTTTTTTTTTATTCAAGACATTTAAACTTTCAAGGATTTAAGATTATGATGACTTGACTATCATAACAGTCTCGTGAAAAGGGTCCATTCAGACGAATTTCTTGAAAAACTAAATTCTTTAAAACACAAAACTGTAAATTAGGCACATTCCTATTCTTATTCTTTATGTCAGCATCGCAACATATAGAACTCTCAAAAATGGGTTTCTGCCACATGAGAAACATTGTGCCATCGGCTAGACAGAGAGTTCTGCAACAGACAATATCTGTAACAAAAAAATGGACAATACAACCAGTCAAAAAAACTGTTGCTCAAAAACTTGCATGTGAAAACTTGTGTCTATAAATGCTGGAAAAATCCCTAGGACTGAGGTGTCGTTTTCTCATGAGGAATGCATCACTGGTGTTGACATTTTGCAATATTTTTGTTCTTAATTTCCCCAAAGCTTTAAGTTGAAACCATCAAAATTTTAGCAAAAAAAAAAAAAAACAAAAAAAACTATCAGCATGGATTTACCAAGCAGCATGGGCAACTCAACTGTGTTTGCATTAACCCAGCAGTTTTTACCCAGCACAATTACCCCAAAAATATGTTAACAGAAATTACCCAGCATTTTAGTTAGTGTATCTTATTTGAATAATCTTGCATTGACATAATTTTACTGTCACGTTTTAAACCTGAGGCATGAAAATTGTTCAACCGGTTATAGAGCGTTGGGTTGCTGTTTTTTTGTCCTCCAATGTAGTCCCATCAGCCAGTTGCACTTCAAATTGTCCTCTTGAGTAAGGTTTTCCCAAGTTTATTTATTTATTTATTGGGGACTTGTGGAGCTGTGCATCGATGGATTTGCTTTTTAGTGTTTGGACTTTCAGCAGTGAAAATGAAACCACACTGAACTGAACTAAACTGAACTTCAACTCTGAAAACTGGACTGAAAGTTTCAACTTACTAGAACTTCTGTTAAGCTGCTTTGACACAATCTACATTGTAAAAGCGCTATAGAAATAAAGGTGAATTTAATTTAATTTATTTAATAATTTTAATAATGTGAACAGAATACATGTAAACAATATTTGTATGCGATATATCAATTACATACACTCTCAGAAATAAAGGTACGCGAGCTGTCACTGGGGTGGTACCTTTTCAAAAAGAACAAATTTGTACCTAAAAGGTCCATATTAATACCTCAAGGGTACATATTAGTATCTAAAAAGTACAAAAGTGTTCCCCTTAAAATTTTTAGGTACTAATATATACTTTTGAGGTACCAATATGGACCCTTTAAGTACAAATGTGTACCTTTTGAAAAGGTACCACCCCAGTGACAGCTCACGTACCTTTATTTCTGAGAGAGTACAGTACATTGTCTATAAGAAAAAAATGTTCAAAGAAAGAGAAACAAATTATTAATAAAGAACATAAATATGAACTTGAGGGTAACATGTTTAAGTGTCAATTACAGTTTATGTATTAAAGTCATTACAAAATGACAGTTCTGCTTTCTTCTTATTTTAAAATAATGAATTGTATTTAAATAATGAATAAATTCTTTAAAAAACGCTAAATATGGTTTAGTATTGGTAAATTTACATTTGTGGATATAGAATTTACAAAGAAAATAAATTAAATGTATAGGATTTCCCAATTTTGTTTCATACGACCAAATCTGATGATGCAGCACAACAAATAATAAATAAATAAATATGATCTGAATTCTCTGACGTTGTCGATCTCTTTATTTGATCGAGTTAGTCATATTTAATGTTACAGAATCATCGATTTAAAATAGGTCGTTTCTTTATATAATTTCACACACTGACTATCAGGGCTATCATAAGTGACGTGGTTTGGTTTAGTTTACTCATATCTGACTGAGAGTGTTATTTGTAGAAAACAAAGAGATTTGTTCACACACACACAAATAATAATAATAATAATAATAATAATAATAATAATAATAATAATAATAATAATAATAAAATAAATAAATAAACGAGGAGATGTCGAAACTGTTGTTTTTTTCCGGTTTTATTATTATGCCATGATGTGAGCAAAATTACAATACTTATTTTGTTTATGTTTACTGTAGACTATCGTTTCAGGACGCGGGTTAGTGAATGTGTCACGGATGGACGACGTCAAACTCCGCTTGTTTTCTTGCCTGTGCGTGTTTGGAGCGTCTTCAGTCGTTCAGTCTGACATTAATGAAGCAACTGAGCTTTTACAGTGAGGCATGGGAATCATGTCCGTGAAGTCTGACAAACCGCAATCGTTTGGGATGATAACATTTCAACAGTGGGCCGGGCTCTAGTGCTGTACTTTAAACCAGTACATTTTCCTCCTGCTATCCTTTTTTCACAATCCCTACTCTTAACACGTTCTCACAAACACATGCATTGAGACCCACTTTTCCAGCTTGTTCAGATGGTGTCATACTGGTACATTATCAGTTAAATGGAATCAGATTTTCCTATTGCTAAGATCGTACGTCACTACGTCACACTTTCAACAAATTATTTGTAAAAATACTGGGCTCGTCCGGGATTTGAACCCGGGACCTCTCGCACCCAAAGCGAGAATCATACCCCTAGACCAACGAGCCGCTTTCAAAGTCTGTCATGGTCAGAGAAGATAAAATTACCTGTATTCCACGAACTCTTGTTATAAACTGCAGAGTGCAACTGATTTCTTCTTTATAAGGAATATGACGTATATCTCAATCAACCATCCTTCTTTGAATAGCGTAGATGGGCGTTACTCATATCAAATGCGTAATACACATTTATTTACATTTGATTTAGCTAAATACGACATAATTTTAAAAAACGTTGTTTTAGCTCTAAAGCAAAAGAATATTATAATAAACAAGCAAGTAAAAATATTGGGCTCGTCCGGGATTTGAACCCGGGACCTCTCGCACCCGAAGCGAGAATCATACCCCTAGACCAACGAGCCACGTGCAAAGCTAGCACACACTCAGATAATACAAAGCTACACAGACTCATACGCCAACACTGAATCCTACAAATGTTGTTCATACATTTACGAAACACCTAGGTATATGCAATTGATTCATTTGTGACGCGTCAAAACAACAATTAACGTCTCTAATAATTCTTATTCAACATTGCCGTTTAACGTTAACGTTAGGCTAACGCGTGCCGCTTAACAGTTTGAATGAATATTTTACATTTGAACGTCGTATTGTCAATTTATTGTGCTTACACATGTAAATCGAAGCAAACTGTATTAGTAACTTGCTTACAGTTACAAAAAAACACGTACGTGTCTTAAACACTCGTGTTTTATTAAGCCCGAACTGTATCTGTCTTGCAACTTTATATGTCTTCTTTATTATCCATATGCAATACTGGGTGGATAAATGTTTAAAGCTCTCGCAATATATTCTAAAGTTAACTCTGTTGCTTAATCAAAACGTCACCACCTCATGGTCGAACAATTTACCCACAGTCCTTTGCAATAATAAAGAGTGTTTATCCAGCTGCCGGTCAGCAGGCACAAAGACATGCTCCACACTGACTGTCAGTCAGTTATTTTGTTACACGTTATCAATTAATCTCATCAAGCGCAAATTCATTGCATATTCAAGTTACCCGACAAAGGTAACTTGAATATGCAAGGCAATGGAAATGTGGTCATCATTGTGTAAAAATGTTAAATCAATTGCAAAACTAGGGTTTAGGAAGAAGTTGATTATTTGATTTAATATAGAATTTATTCCACACAAGTATGAAAGCGCCTAAAAAACCAAAAACTGAAAAGTAACTCAAAACGTATATAATATAATATAATATAATATAATATAATATAATATAATATAATATAATATAATATAATATAATATAATATAATATAATATAATAATACTTTGTGCAGCAACTTTTGTATTAGGAAGCATTTAATCATTAATTTTCATTCTGTAATGTAAATATAGCCAAAGACAAACAGCATAAAACTAGGATGTTTAAGATGGGATATATAGAGCATTTTAAACACATAATTACACTTACACAGGACTATGTTTTTAATTTGAATTGTTTACATATGGAATACTTTCTAATTATTCTCACCTTCTTATTATAATTGTCTGCACTTTTATTCAACAATAATTCAATCACCAACTTTCTTTTATCTATTCTATTACATGACATGTAGAACCAAAGAACACAGAGATATGATTTTTCCAATTTTTATTTTTCAGGGCAAGTTTTAAATGTTAGTAAAACTTACATTTTTAGGGCATGTCATTACTGAATACATGAGTGATGATAATGATATGGGCAGGGAACGTCGAAAGTTATATGCTCAAGCAAATGCTGGTGAGAATAATGCGTTTTCAGTAATCTTTGATGAAATGTTGATGAAATGTTGACATAACTGTCTTTTTTATATATTATATTATATTATATTATATATTATATATTTTATATATTGTGTGGTTTGTATTGCTTTTGTCTGTCCTTTGTACTATTGGACCTGGTGTCTTGAACAAAGAGAATATATTCTGTATTCTGTTTAAGAATATAACAATAATTTGCTCTTACAGATTGTTATTTTGGTGAAGAATCTCTAAATTGAACGTTTTTTAAAAGTTATCTGTAACGTGTGCATGTGAATGTAAGTGTAAAACTTTATTATCAAATAAATAAAAAAAACTACTGAAGGTAAAAAAAAAATAAATAATATATATATATATATATATATATATATATATATATATATATATATATATATATATATATATATATATATATATATATATATATATATAAATAAATAAACCCTTTATGGATGTGACTCTGTTAACGTGTCCAATGAGAGGCCTCGTTGTTTACCACGTGACACACTGCGGAAGCCAAGGCAGAGTGGTTCTGTTCTTCTTTGTTGTGATGTTCTGTGTGCTTTCAACTGTTGAATGTCTGTCACCCCTACAGCCCCAGCTTGCAAACATGAAGACAACTTTCCCTGCAATTGTAAGTGATATAAATATACATATGTTATTCGGAAAATAAGCATAACTTTAAATTTAGTTACAATGCTCTGGGTACATTCATTTTCGTTACGAACGATAAAAAGTACAATACGCGAACTATTTCTTTACGCTAACAGGCTAATATTAGCAAAGTAGTGATTAGTTTGTCATTTATTAGTACAAAATCACGTAATGCACAATTTACTTAGTACAGTGAAAGTATCGAGAAGTCAGTTATGCGCAGGAATATTTAACGTTAACAGTTGTTCAGCCTCCATTAAGAGCTCAGAACGTAACTTAACATGTAAATACATCTTTATTTTTGAAACATGTTATTATGATGTTTTACCAGTAAAATATTGTTTAATGGGATCCTCTATATGCTGAAAATGTACCAGACCACACTTGTGGTATTTGTAGTACAGTTGCCCTTAGTTACTAACACTAAGGAGATGCAGTTTTAGATGTGATGTTCTGGTTTACAGTCTTTCTTCCCATGAATGATTTCTTTTTCTTATGCATACAGTGCAGGTCTTGATCTGCTGTAAGAAAGATGTACATTGAAGATTACTGAAAAAATAATGGAGGAGTTTCTGAGCACGCTCCGGGATCATGATGCCAGGTACATGAGAGAACTTAAAATTGAATTCCTCTCAAGTCAAGTCACCTTTGTTTATGTAGTGCCTTATACATTACAGATTGTTTCAAAGCATTTTAGCTGTAAAACATATTCTAAGTATATATATTTCTTATTTACGCTGAGCTTTAGTCATTTCAAGGATTGGTTTAGTTAAATACCTGTGTAAAACAAATCAATTTTGAAGTGATTTATAAGCAGCTCTGCAGAAGATAATAACATTGTTATTCAGCTCAAGTCAGTTCACTGTTGATTCAGTTCAGATCAATAAAAGTGAAGATGTTACAACATTATTATGAAAGGAATACAATTCAAAATTAAGGATTTTTTTTATAAAACAGCATACTATTTTTCTACATTAAACATATTCATTATTGAAAAATGTCATTTGAATATTTTCAGATATGTAAGAAAATATAATTTTAGAAATGCCAATGTTAACTTCAATTGGAAAGTAACTGTATATGATAAATTGTGATTGCTCAATGATAGTCAAAATTTATGGAAACCATATTTTTTTTTTTTTACCAAAACACCATACGTATTACTCTAAAAACAAAATGCATTTAGTTACTCTAAATACATTTATTTTATTAAGTGCAAACACTTTTTTTTTGTCAAAAAAAAAAAAAATCAGTGTTTTATGGTTGAGTGGTTCGCCAGTAGGTGTACATGTTTTTTTTTTCTTTCACAAAAGTGTGTTAGAAATGGCACAAATTTTACAATTGTTTTTACACTAATATAACTTCAGAAAGAAGTAATAATTTTTTATATTTAAAAAAAGTTTAAACATTTGCTGGGTCAGTGGGCCCACTCAAGCCCAATGGGAAGTCACAGTCAAGATAAATCCAAAATGGATAAAATAATAAATCATCTGTACTACAGTGTCATCATTCTGTTTAGTTCAGATCAAGTTTTTTTCTCATCTGATAGTGTCCGTGCAGTAAAATTGATAATAATACTTAACATTAAGCATCAGCAAAACAAGCCAAGAGATTTCAACAGCCAAGAGAAGATCCACCCCATCAGTAGTGCTCGAGTTAACATGTTTTATTGTTTCTCTTTTTCAGCTCTGTTTTGTCATCCTGTGAGCCAGAGCTGCAGGAGCTGATGCGGCAGATTGACATCATGGTGGGGCATAAGCGGCATGAATGGGAAGCTGAGGTTCGAGCTATGGAGCTCAGTCTGCACAATACAGAAGAAGAACTGCAGTCAGCCAAGGCTATACTCGACAAGAGGAACTCAGAGGTACTGTATCAGACCTTAAAGGGTTAGTTCACAAAAAAAGGAATATTTTTCACCATTCACTTAAATTGAACTTCAAAACTTTTATGGATGTCTTTCTTCTGTTGAACACAAAACAATATTGTGAAGAATGTTGGGGGGACATTGTAGGAACAAAAAAACACCAGGAAAAATGCCAAAAAATACCATGGGAAGTCAATGTCTGTTTTTTTTTACCATTCTTCAGTAAATCTTAATTTGTGTTGTACAGAAGAAAGAAATGCAAACAGGTTGGAACAAGTGGAGAATGAGTAAATGATAACAATGGTTTTACAATGCTCATACTCTAGTTGCAAATGTGAGGCTTTTGTAACAGGGTTCCCACAGGTTATAGAGTTTATGGAATACCATGGAATTTTAAAAGTCTGTATTTTTCCTAGTCATAAAATATTAGGAAGTTTTGTTTGTTTCCATTTCCAAAAATTGGTTTTACAGTAGCTTTTTTTTAATATCATCTGTTTTGACTGTTGCAGTGACTTAAGTCACATTCAGACAACAAATTCATGGTTTATGCTACATTCATTAGTCCGTGGCAGGGCGCCACACCAAAATTTATCCCACCACGGCTGTATTACAGCTTCTCATTCAAAACATTCAGTCGTTTTTTTTTAAATAGCAGGTTATAATCGCACCAAAAACATGTTAAAGGGTAAGTGAATTATAACTGCGCAAACTTTTCTGTAATCTTAGTAGTGCTGTGCGTTCTTTGATTAACCCTTTAAGGTGACGTGCCGACAGACTGACTGACTGACAGGTGCATGATGTGTGAGGCCAGCAAACACGGCATAGCTTTTAGTTATGATGAACACAGTTTTCAAAATTATATTTTATTTATAAATAAAGGTCTGTGGTTCTGCATACAATGACTTTATCTTGCTGGAGTTTATAGCTATTTCACTTTACTTCAGGATGCTATATTGTTGCTCTGTAGGTCTGTTGGAGACTAATAAACATTCCTAGCAAATCTAATAAATGTTAGAGACATACTCGTTACATAAACGCGCTAAATCGCTCTTCAGCAGCGTTTATTTGAGAGCGCACAAGAAAATCTGCACTTGAGCAGTGTATATTTGAGGGCGCGCAAGAAGTTTTGTGTACGAGCACAGGAAATTAGAGGATTTTTTGCTCGCTACAGGATCTGTGAAATCGCAGACAAATGCCCAAAATCATTTGGCAAATTAGTACTTATTCACTCTAGCAGCAGTCACACAGTGTGAACTATTAAAGTCACGATTAGACCTTCCAGTTGTTTCTTTTTTTAATCTATGCTGGTAATTAAAAGTTATTGTATTTAATTATTGTATTTATTTATTTATTTTTCTTACAGCATGGGAAGGTGTAAGGAGAGGGTGCCACCTTTTGCTTTAACCTGTTTATCCCTGTTTTTTTTGGCTAGTAAGGGGGTGGAGGGAAGTTTTATAATTATATTTTTTATAAACTTTTGTTCAGGTAAGTAAATGCTTCAGTCTTTTTCTTGAAAAGAAAAGTAAAATAAATATTTGGTTATATTTTATTATACTTTAACCAGTTGTTGTGACTTTTCTGAGGCAGAGTAAGGCAATCTTCTACATAGTTAAAAAAAAAAACTTCCCTGTCACCATTCTTTCAAGTGAAGTGTGAACACCGCAGCAACTTAATGGTCTCCCAGAAAGAGTCATAGAGTGAAAGTTTTGTTGTCAGTTTTGTCTGACCACTTTGAAAATCATGTAGTTTGAGCTTGGCATAAGACTAACATGCCATAATGTACTTTTAATGAACTTTGGCTTCAAAATAACGACTTTAAAGACTGGGTGTTACAAAGTAGATGACATAAAAGCTAAATGCAAAGTTTGCAAAATTATATTAAGATATCCACTTTGGAAGAGCAAATACTTTGTAGATTTGTAAAAAATATTTGTTGTTCTCATATTAAAGTCATGTAAAATGACATGCAAGCTAAAACCATTTTAAACTTGTTATTATTTTAACATATAATTAATGTAACATTTGAAATATAATATAAGCACAACAGCAGCCTATTTTTTCATGCATTAGATGTCATAAAAATGCAGGTTTTTAAACAGTGAATTTGTCAGGGAATTAGAAATTTGGCCTAATGTGGGAACCCTTTTGTAATTAGTAAATTTGATACACTGATCTGAAAGTTATTCAGAGAAGTTACGTTGGCTGATTTGTCATTTATAACATACTGTAGTATGAGACAAAACGCTTTCCACCCTGCGTTCCTGGAAGCGTTCAGCACAATGAAAAGGCCACAAGGTTTTAAAATGTGTTTGTGAATCTAATAGCTCAGCAAAATGCTCTGGCTTTACTCATAGCAGATGTTCAGAGTGAGAGAAGTGATGATATCCTTGCTGGAGCTCCAGGAGGGTGGTTTCCGAATGTTGAAGTTGGTAGTGGAGAAGGGATTGCAGCAGGTGAACTGCATGAAAGCTCGTGTCTTCTTGCATGACGAGACTGGACTGAATGCTTCTTCTGTTTGAACGTTGTTAATGTGATCAAATATGTGTTAGCAACAGTGATTGTTGTTTTAATTGGCTCTAAACCCCTAAAGGCATTTTTTTACCGATCATCATGACACCATTAATGGGATAGTTCACCCAATAATGAAAAAATTACCCACCCTCACATGGTTTCAAACCTTTATGACTTTCTTCCAGTTGTTGGACACGAAACCGTTAACCATTGACTTCCATTGTAAGAAAACATAAATACTGTGAATTGTTAGTTTTAGGAGAACTATCCCTTTAATGTAATGTTGTAAAATAATAAGTAAAATCATTTTGTTAGATCCGATAGAAATAGTGTATATTACCATTGCTGACTGAATGCAGATTAAAATGCAAATAAGTTAAAGGTGCTGTATGGTTTCAGTTTTTGACCCTTCTAAAGCATAAACATTACCTTAATATGTTTGCAGATATTTAAGAAACATGCTAGGTCAGCATTCTTTTTATCTGAAAAACAATGCTAAAGTCAGATATTCTGCTTTGAAAATGTGTTTTCCTTGCCGGAACGGTGTCTTTGTTTTTTTTTCTTTTATCCTGCCCCAATGCTAGTTTAGCCAATTATATTTCAGCTCTCTGGATTGTCTTGGTGGAAAACCACATATTTCATTCATTCATTCAGAAAGGCTCTCAAAGCATGTGCCTTAGACTGAAAATGGGACTTCCGGTGGACAGTAGCAGCCCCAAAATGAGAAGTGGATTCAGAGTTCCACATGAGGGGGATATTAGTTAGCAAGTAATATAAATATTATGAACGTAAATGTTAGGTGAGCACATTGTAGTCCCATGTTCTAACAACACGATATGTGACGAGATTTGAACTGATAAGCAATTTGGCTGTTTGCTTTGCACCAGACCCAACATGACAGAAATTTTAATACAGCCATTCAGAAACACAGAATATGCACTCACTCAGTAAATGGTAAGGTTTATAATCGAAATAATACATATTAAACCTCTTTAACATTATTAAATGCCGATTCACTGATATGTCTTGGCTTGCACAGAATCAAAGCTCCTAAACTTCAAACATTTTATTTTATTTTCAAGATCTGAGATAAACTACCTGCTGCTGCCTTCAGTAGTATGGCAGTAAGTGTTATGTAAATGACATTTAAACTCACATTGTTAGCATTTAACACTGAATAAAGCACGTGAGGTGTACTTGAGGAGATAATTGTCAAAGTTTTCTGTTGTTCAGCTGCAAGACATAGAAGCCGTTTCTAAAATATAAATTTCAGGTGTTGGTCAGAAAAAAAACTCCTTTTAATTTGGAAAATATTACTTCTAGCGCATGTCGTTGCTTTTATTTAGAAAACAATTTATATCAGCCTTTAGGCTCGATGGTCAGGCCCACTCCTGTTGGTCCTCAATCTGGCAACCTGTGCTTCTGCTTGTTTTGATTCAGGAATGCAATACCTAGTTCAACAGCTGGGTGTCAAACTTACATACTGTACCTAAATATCAACATAATATTATATTAAAATGGTGTGTGTGTGCATGATTCTGTCTGTGTAATAAACGTCATCTATGATGATAATGTAAATGTGGATTGCATGGAGTGCAAGCTGACAGTTTTGAGTACTGCTAGCTTTAAAAAAAAAAAAAAAAACAACACAGTCATATTCAGATCTCTTCAGAGACGTCTGGGCTCTGTCTTGGTCATTTAAGGACACTCTTTTGTTATCTTGACTGTGTGCTCAGGGTCATTGTCCTGTTAACAGATCAACCATCACCCCTCACGTTTGAGGTTCTGAAAACTCTGTAACATTTTTTTCACCAAGGATGTGTTTGTATATTACTGCTTTCATTTTTCTCTCAAAATTGTCTCCAGTTCCTATATACCACTGAAAAACATCTCCACGTCATGATCAATCTTCAAAGTTCAATTTTTGTTTCATCCAAACAGTGCATTTTGTCTGAGAGTCCTCACTCGCGTCTCTGACTATAAGGCTCTTCTCTCCTGATCGCTCATTTGGCCAGATGGCACGCTCTAGGATGAGTGCTGCTTGTTCTTTCTTCACTTGCAGTTATTGGAGGCCACTGTGCTCATTGGGACCTTCAGTGCCACAGATGGAGTTTTTTTTGTGTGGTATCTTTTTCTATAAGTAATGTTTCGTGAGCGGGCTCTAAGAGCTTATGTTTTTGTAGCGAATCAGCTCCCAAGAGGGATAGCCAAATTTTCAGATGCAGTTTGAATGGGAATTTATTTGGTTGCAAACAAATAGGAGGACAAACTAAGGTCATTCCATAGGGGACAGATGCTTTTTTTGTAATGAAAATAAAATAAGGCTTTGATAAAAATACTGAATAGAATTAGATTTCCAACACACAAAACTGGGCTAAAATAGGAGGTTCTGAATGATACTAAGTGAAGAGCAATTTGGGAGCCATAAGAGTCAAATCTTCTAAGAGTAAAAAAAGAGCCAAATCTATGAAAAAAGGCCAAATTTCCCATCACTATTCCCCAGATCTGTCTTGGGTCCTGACTCACAGAGGTCTACGGAAAATTCCTTGAATTCATGGCTTGGTTTGTGCTCTGACATGCACTGATAACTGTTGGACTATTGTGTGCCTTTGCAAATCATCTCCAATCAACTGATTTTATCACAGGTGAATTCCAGTCAAGTTGTAGGGTGCATATCAATCAGCTCCCTTATTCAGGAGTCAGGACACTGATCAGGGAATCAGCCATTTAAAACTCTGTCACCGAACACAGACACCAAACAATTTAGGAAAACATTTATAAGTGAATAATGTAAAAAATGTTACTGACACACAAATCAATCAAATTATTTATCTATGATGTTTTTTCAAAACCTTTATGAATATAATTTGTGAAAAATATCAGTTATGTTGTTCAGAAATTCCAGCTTTGATGCAGACTCAGCATCCCAATGTGAAGTGAGCCAAGCTCATTGCTGTCTTTACCAGGGACCAAATTAGTGTATTCGACCTACTAATTCACAACCTCAGGAGCTAGAGATCTGATAAGGCTGTTACACAAAAATATGTACACTACAAATATTTTCCAGATGCAGCTTGCTTTCTGGCATCAAAAAATTAGCAAATGAAAACCTGGTCACACTTTAATTTCATGGTCTGTTTGCATACATTTTATCTACATGCCAACTAATTTTCATTAGATTATAACTAGACTATTAGGTTGGGGTTAGGGTAAGTTGACATGTACTTGCAAAGTTTATTATAGTCAGTTAAGTGTCTGTTGAAGGAGCAGTATCAAGAGATATTAAACAGACAGTCTACTAATGCTGAAATGGACCATCAAAATAAAGTGTTACCGAAAACCTTTTTGAGTGCCTAAAGTTTACTAAGATGGTTAAGTTGAGGCACATTTACTTTGTGTCGTTAACCAGTTTTAGAATCTATAAAAATACTAACTTCTGGGGGAAAAGGGCACTCAGAGAGTTGTATGCAAATATTTGGAAAGAGGGAAACAAGATACTATTGTTTCAAGTTACAACAGTTCCTGTACAGGTATTCATCTCCAAATACTGAACGTGTCTTCTTTAAAGTGACGAACATTTGGTTTTCACTCACTGAAACCACTGTTTGACCATGGAATTACACTTACATTCCCATGAATAATGTACGGCATTGTAATTGAGTAAAGAAACAAATCTAATTACAAAAGAGAAACTAAACAGGAATTAATGTCATTAATGCATCTAGAGTTAGGCAAGGCAAGTTTATTTATATAGCACATTTCATACACAGTGGCAATTCAAAGTACTTTACATGAACAGGAATAAAAGAAACAAGTATAAGAGAAATAAAAACAAATAATAAAAATGGTTAAAAAATAAAATAAATAAGCATAAAAACAGATAAAATGTGTTATAAAAGAATGAAAAAGAAGAGAAAAACATAATAGTGTGATCTGTTGGACGTAGCACAGTGCTCATTTTGTAAAGGCACAGCTAAACAGATGTGTTTTCAGTCTTGATTTGAATGTGCCTAATGTTGGAGCACATCTGATCATTTCTGGAAGCTGATTCCAGCAGCGAGGGGTTTAGTGGCTGAAAGCCGATTCACCCTGCTTTGACTGAACTCTTGGAATTTCTAGTTTATATGATCCTAAAGATCTGAGTGATCTGTTAGGTTTGTATTCAGTGAGCATATCTGTAATGTATTGAGGTCCCAGGCCATTTAGTGATTTATAGACCAGTAATAATACTTTAAAATCTATTCTGAATCTAACTGGGAGCCAGTGTAAAGACCTGAGGACAAGCGTGATGTGCTCTGATTTCCTGGTTCTGGTCAGAATTCTGGCCGCAGCGTTCTGGATGAGCTGCAACTGTCTGACTGTCTTTTTGGGAAGGCCAGTGAGGAGGCCATTACAGTAATCCACTCTGCTGCTGATAAAAGCATGAACAAGTTTCTCTTCAGTCTTCACTGGAAGCAAAGCATCTTATTCTTGCAATGTTTTTGAGATGATAGTATGCTGATTTACTAACTGCTTTGATATGACTATTGAAACTCAGATCTGACTCCAGAGTCACACCAAGATTCTTGACCTTATTTTTTGTTGTTTGACCCTTAGAGCCAAGGTACGCATTCACATTGAGAACCTCATCTCTGTTCCCCAACGCAATCACTTCAGTTTTCTCTTTGTTTAACTGAAGAAAGTTTTGGCACATCCAATTGTTAATTTCATTAACAATTGGTTAATGATAACAGTTACTACAAAGCAAATTAATTACTCAGTAAATATACTTCATGTATTTTGCCTTTTCTTTTCTTTTATGAATTTCTTTCACAAAAAAAATAACATCAAACTTAAATCACTGGCCCCACTGCTTAAGTTGTAAGATGATCACATTCCACTAGGCGTCATGTTTGAGCTGCAGTTACTCACACTAGCTCACAAACCTAATCTTATGTTCTCTAGATTCGAGTGCTGGGAAAACAACTAGAGGAGTTGCACGCTGGAAAACAAGAGCTGGTTGTGAAGTATGAAGAACAGCTGCTGCATGTAAAAGAAGAAGTAAGATCAGCTTTTATGTTATTTTTGCGCTCAGAGTACTTATCTCAAACTCACTGTATGACCTGAGTCACTCTAACTTTTATTTTTTAAAAGCCGTGATATAGTTAACCAGTAACTCCTTTCAACAGCTGTCTAAATTGAAGCGCAGCTATGAAAAGCTACAGCGTAAGCATCTGAAGGAGTCACGAGATGGAGCTCTGAGCAGAGAAGAGGACAGGACAGAGTTGTCCCGTCTCAACAGCAAGATTGAGGTTCAAAGATTGGCTTCATTTATACAGTGCTTAACATGTATGAGTACACCCCTTACAAATCTTTCATATAAATTTATATTTTCTAAAGGAAGCTTTACAATATGATCATTCATACATTTTCCTTCAGCGTAGTCTCTTATTTATCAGGGGTTGCCACAGCGGAATGAACCGCCAGCTATTGCAGCATATGTTTTATGCAGCGGATGCCCTTACAGCCACAACCCAGTTCTGGAAAATTTTACAATATTATATTTGTGCATATACATTAGATTAGTCAGTACTGAAGCTAAATCTGGAGCTAATCTAACCAAATAACTTATGGTAACGACCCACAATTAGTACAATCAAATCGATATGTTAGGGAAAATATATATATATTAAAAAAAAAAGAGTACAATTCAAGAGAAAAAAATGTGTAAAAGATTTAATTGAAATTTTGTAGCTTTATATATTTTTTTCAATATTTTGCATGAATTTAAATGTATTAACTCTTTATTTTTAAAGATGATCTGTGATTAAAATATTACTTTAATAAATATATCTGTTTAATAAATGCATCTGTTTTGTTCAAATGCACCAAAATATATTACCTATATTCACTTTATAATTGATGAAATATTCATTTAAAATGGTGAGTACTCATAAATGTTATGCACTGAATGTTAGATTCATTTAATAATTTGAGTAAAGTTCATTGATCATTTATTTGTCTGAATGCAGGAGTTTCGGCAGCGTTCTGCAGAGTGGGAACAACAGAGATTACAGTATCAGAGACAAGTGTCTTTATTGGAGGAACAGAGGAAGACCCTTGCTGAACAGTTTTCTCTCATCCAGGTAGATGTTATTTTTAAACCTAATAGTGTTTTATGCTTTTTTAATAACTGAGTCAAGCGTTTAAGTGGGGAATTTAGAGCAGGTTATACATGTGGCATGTTCATCTTTTTCCACACCTGACATTAAAGAGCCCATATTATGGGTTTTTGAAAATGCCCTTCCATGTAGTGTGTAACACAGCTCTAAGTGAAGTGAAATATCCAGCTAAGGCTTAAATCTGTAAGTGTACAGTGTTTAAAACTATTGATTCGTCTATAAAAGAGTCGACTCATAGTGCTTCAAACGAGTCGCCTTGATAACGAGTCATTAGGTGTTTCGCGATGACGCAGCCACGAAACACAAGCCTCGCCAGTAGTTACGCGCGCAAACCAGGGAGATTTGAAACCTGCGGCCCCGCCCACTAACACAGAAAAAACACTAGACACACACACACAGACGCCGCCGGTCCAATGAAGTCACGCTGTGCTCAGATGGATAATATTGACAGTCTCTACCCAAAGATGAGTTGTTAACCTGGTACAGTACACGCGGTTACTCTTTATATTCTCTTATCACATGTAAGCCACGTTAAAAACGCGACGCGTGCCGCTTTGTTTACGGATTTAACGTTAAAGGCTTTTGTGAGCTCGCGTTCCACTGCCGTTTGTCGTTGCTATGGCGATCGATCGTAAGCTAGGAGACAGGAGACTCGTGTCACGTTCCCTAGTTCTTCTGAGGAGCTTTGTGTGTGTGTGTGTGTGAGAGAGAGAGAGAGAGAGAGAGAGAGAGAGAGAGAGAGAGAGAGAGAGAGACTCGCGTCGCTTTCCCTAGTTCTTCTGAGGAGCGTTGTGTGTGTGTGAGAGAGAGAGAGACTCGCGTCGCTTTCCCTAGTTCTTCTGAGGAGCGTTGTGTGTGTGTGTGTGTGTGTGTGTGTGTGTGTGTGTGAGAGAGAGAGGGAGAGAGAGAGAGAGACTCGCGTCGCTTTCCCTAGTTCTTCTGAGGAGCGTTGTGTGTGTGTGTGAGAGAGAGAGAGAGACACTCGCGTCGCTTTCCCTAGTTTTTCTGAGGAGCGTTGTGTGTGTGTGTGAGAGAGAGAGAGAGAGAGAGAGAGAGAGAGAGAGAGAGAGAGAGAGAGAGAGAGAGAGAGAGAGAGAGAGAGAGAGACTCGCGTCGCTTTCCCTAGTTCTTCTGAGGAGGGTTGTGTGTGTGTGTGAAAAAAGCCTTACACTATGAAGCGCGTGTGCACTGTGACTACTTTTATATAGTTGATTACCAGCTGGGCATTTCACTCTGTCTCGTGCTGAAGCCTTGTCCGTGTCGACCAATCGCAGCAGGCTGTCATCGGTCCAATCAGCGCAGATTAGCTTCGCGCTGAGGAGGGGGTTGGGAACAAATGAATCGCTGAACGATTCATATGGGAGTCGTTGGGATAATTAGGTAAAACGAAATGCAGATTATAAGACCATCAAAGTGTTTTATGACCTTGCATGCATATTAGACTGTTGTTGGAGACCCTTACAACCTAAATATGACCCTATTTCATGTATAATATGGGCTCTTTAAAGGAACTTCCATTCACAAAAACTGAAATAAATCACTTATAATAACAAATAATCCATACCCTCTGTGAAAAATACATTTGGCATTGTGTTTTATTTTTAATCGTCATTAAAAATGTTACACTTGATATTTTTAGCATGATATTAGTATCAAAACACATGCATATATCTTTTGTGTTTTCACTCAAATCCCACCTTTAGACTTAAAGCCACTAATAACAAGCTATATTCCAAATAAATAGCAAACAGAATGAGATCACTGCTCCAAAAATAAACTTTTTAAAATCTAACCCTTAGTAGGAAGAAAATCTAGCTATTCTTTTAATTCAAGACATGATGAGGTTGTTTCCACACAATGCTGTATTTGACACAAAAGACTTACTTATGCACATTTACTCAATGGAGAAGTTCCTTCAAAATGTCAATATTGCAACAGCAAACCATCTGTTAAACATATTCTTTTGGAATGCTCTATTTATAATGTTATCAGACAACAGTTATTATCTGAAGAGTCATTCATTCATTCATTCGTTCATTAATTTTCCTTTGACATAGTCCCCTATTTATCAGGGGTCGCCACATTGGAATGTACCGCCAACTTTTCTGGCATATGTTTTATGCAGAGGATGCCCTTCTAGCCAAAACACTGGATTGGGAAATAGCTGGTGGATCTTTAAAGGAAATATTTTTAGTCCTTTAAAAATGTTACAATTTGTATCAAAAGTAATTTTAAAAATCTTTTTTTATGCATTGTTCATTGCCGGTGATGTCTTTTTATTATAAACTTTTTTTATTGTAAGAAATTTATATTTTTTAAATGTTTGTCGATTTAATATTTTTTTATTTGCCAAGACATAGCCAGAGAAGCTGATGTGGCAATGAACTCAAAACAACTCTCATTTCCAATTATTCAGTATTCAATTTATGTCTGTCATATTGCTGTGAAAAGACTTGGTTTCAGTTTTTGTGATTATTTTTTATTTTTTATTTTATTTTTTTATTTTATTTTATTTTATTTTTTTTTTGTGTGTGTGTTGTTGTTTGCTGAAAGTAAATTTGTAACAACTTAATTGGTTAATATGTCTTATTTTTATTATTCAGTGGATGAACTAATAATTCCACCTCATTGTATCCATTAAAAAAATTCGCTGAGTGCTTACAGTTTAATAAAGTTACTTTCACAATTCAGGCAATGCATCATGAAGTGTAGAATAAAAAAGGTAAAAGTTAATAGTATTAAAAACTTTTTTAATAGTATGTATTAAATCAATTTACTGGTACAGTCACCAAAGGATTGAGCTAAGATATAAAATTCAGAAAATAGTGTTGTTACAATTAAAACAATTAGAAATCTACGATTTCAAAAGTTACAATTAGTTGAAAGTTAGAATTTTGAGTTCTGAAATTTTCAATTATGAAAAGTTACGATTAGTTCAAATTATAGAAGTTACAATTAGTACAATTAGAAAGTTACAATTAATTACTATATGGAAGTTATAATTAGTTAAAATGAGAAGTTACAATTAGAACAATTAGAAATTTTTGTTTAATTTTTTATTATTTAATTTTTATTGTCAAATGTGTGAATGTGTGCATTTGGCTCAGTCTCAGGGTGTAGGTCGGCCACAGGAGCAGGGGGAACTGCAGCGGCTGCGTTCTCAACTTCAGAGAGCTCAGGACAGCCTACATACACAAGAACTGGAGCTGGAGAGACTTCGGCTGCTCCAGGATGAGCTGGGAGACTCCATCAAGGAACAGCAGGTCAGCTGCCATGCCGCAGCTCACAGACGGGGACAGGTAGATTCAGAAGCTCATGAAGAGTAGATGTAGAGATGGCCAATAAAAATAGTGCATCCAGTGTAATGTGGCATGAGTAGCAAGAGGAAGATGCTGTCTTCATATCCTCATGGAGAGACTGTGAAGTTAGATTGAAATCCTTTATACTTTCACTGTTAAAAATGAAGCCAAAATATCTTGTATGTAGATGCTGTTATCTTGCACAGTGTTCATGAGCTGAAGGAGCGATGTCACTCAAACTCCCATAGATCCAATCATAAGCTCACAATTATGACATTAAATTCATGTCTAATAACTAACTAAATCTTAATAAATCTTGAAACGCTAAAAATAAAACAACTGAAGTTAAATCAGTGTGATAAAAGCTGATGGAAACCGTGTTTAGATAAGGATTTTAGTTTGGTTTACATCCCATTTGTTTGTAATGAGAGAGCGGTGGGTGTTACATATACTGAATCCAGCCACTAGGGGGCGATAGCATTGTTTTGGTTTTATTTTTCCGGTTTTATGTAATGCAAGTGGTTCTTTATGATGGAACACAGTGTAAACCAAACATTTCTGAATATCAGCATTTTCCCTAATATCTTATTTTGTGTTCAGTGGAGCTTAATGGGACAGTTATCCCACAATTGAATATTGGGTGATCTTTTCTTTACCTTAATTTGAAACACAAATAAAGCTATTTTTAACATTGTCTCATAATTGTTTTATCTGTCTATCAAAAGCCAACAAAACCAAAATTTCCAAAATAAAACATGGAGACTTGAGTTTTTGTTTAGGCTTTTATAAATGTTTCAAAACGTGAAAAAATTTAAATGACTAATATAAATGAAAGTCTTTGATTTATTCTTATTCATTTACTGCAAACTATCATAGATGATTAAATGCATCTTCATAAATTGTTTACAAGTTTATTTATTGTAGAGAATGTATCAAAATTTTCCTAATAGTTTAGAGAACGTATGCCATCATTTTTCCATTATTCCATCATTCTGGCCACCTGCAATTCATCAGAATGTTATTGTTTATTGCTTGTCTTACCCAACTCAGGCATTATGTTCAGTGTTCGTGGGTAAAACTGTGATGAGAACCAGAAAAGTCTGTTAAATATGTTAGTAAATTTATTTACATCATAGAAAGTGATCATGTCAATAGTTTGGATTTGAATTTGCATCTGCTTTTGGATATTATATTGTTCCATGTTATGAAGCCATAAACTTTTAAAAGATTGAAATTAATATATATATATATATATATATATATATATATATATATATATATATATATATATATATATATATATATATATATATATATATATATATATATATATATATATATATATACACTTTCTCTCACACACACACACACACACACACACACACAGTTGAAGAATTATTAGCCTCCCCGTTTATTTTTTCCCCCAATTTCTGTTTAACGGCGAGATTATTATTTTTTTCAACAAATTTCTAAACATAATAGTTTTAATAAATAATTTCTAATAACTGATTTATTTGATCTTTGCCATGATGACAGTAAAATATTTGACTAGATATTTTTCAAGACACTTCTATACAGCTTAAAGTAACATTTAAAGGCTTAACTGGGTTAATTAGGTTAACTAGACAGGTTAGGCAATTTAAGTTAGGTAACTTATTGTATATTGATGATTTGTTCTGTAGACTATTGAAAAATAATTTAAATGATTTTGACCATAAAACATTTTATAAAAAAAATAAAACAGCTTTTATTCTAGCCGAAATAAAGCAAATACATCATATTTTTGACATAATTTGGGAAATGTTAAAAAAAATTATTTAAAAAAAATAATAATTCAAAGGGGGACTAATAATTCTGACTTCATCTGTATACTCACCTGTGTGTGTATATATTTGTGTATAGATTTATTTATTATTATTATTATTATTATTATTATTATTATTATATTTTTTTGAATGATTATTCAAGCATCAGCTAGAGTAGTTCTTGAGTTCACCTTACTGATTTAGTGATCCAGTCTCAGTTCATAGGAGTAGGAATCTGTATTTCACACAGCATATGGCTTCAGTAATAAAGCGAACAACTTGTTTGGATCACGTCTTTAAATACTTTTATGGCACTTTTTCTTTTCTGTTTCTATTTTTAAATGGTCATAAAACTCAACTCATAAATAATGATCATTCCATCATGACTTGAAGGCAACATTAGATACTGATTTAATAGCTTAAGCATTTCTATGGTGGAAAAGCATACAAGCAAATTATTACTTGCTATATACATTAAATATGCAATAGGTTAAATACAAGTAAAGATGTTTTCTGCAGGTTCTGAGTGAAGAACGAGAGGAGCTGAAAGCTACACTGGACGCTCAGGATCAGTTTGTACGCAGCACAGGAGTCCAGCAGCAGCAGTTACGGCGAGAAGTGAACCGACTCAACCAAACCCTGCAAGCCAAAGAGCAAGTCATTAGGTACATCATAATTTAAATGTTGTTTACATGCACTGAAATATAAATTTTTCGATTCATCATTTAACAACTGTCCATAAAGAAAGTATCAAGCTCAGTATACAGCTTTACAAATAATATTTCATCTCTTTGTTAAGGTCTCTAGAGGAATGTCTGTCATCACATGGTTCTGCTCCAAACTTGGCTTCTCTTAGACAAGATCTGGAGAAAGTCACAGCCAGGCTGAACAGTTCCCAGACCTGTGAGAGTCACCTAAAGGCTGAAGTCATGAGACTTCGTGACAAGTGAGATGTTTTTAAAAAGTCTATACTTGAAAAAGTAGCACCAACTAACAATTACAACCTCCTTCTGGAAAATAAACATTGATCTCCATGTTGGTTCGTCAGGTTGGAGAGCATGCGGAAATATAAAGCAGAGATGAGCAGACGAGAACATGAGTGGAAACAGATGGAGGAGGAACACAGTCGCTGTACAGCTGAAAACAAACGTGTACGCATAATAAGCAATAATGTTTGAGGTTTTTATTTGCAGACACTACGCTGTGTCATTTACAGTGAAAGATTATGGGGAAAAGATTTAATAATGTGTACAAATTACTGACAATTATATTTGGTTTCATTTAAAGGGATTGTTCTTCCACATATGACCATTTAACTCGCCTTCAAGTTATTTCAGACATTTATGATTTTTTTTTATTGATCACAAAAGAAGATGTTTTAAAGAATGTTGGAAACTAGTAGTCATTGACACATACATAGTAGAAAAAGAATAACAGACATCCTAAGTCTCCCAGAAGTTACGGGAGTCTCCCGCATTTGCATAGAGATTCCCGGATACCCGCAAACGAATGATAATCTCCTGGAAATCGTGCGTCAACCCTTGGTCCTCAAATACGTTGCGCACTCCTCTCCACCGCATCCCTCCCCCCTCCTCAGATAAGTCGTGATAAGTTAAGTTAGCTGCTTTAAAGGTATAAAATGCAAATGTATAATGTTTATTTTGCTAGCGCACATTGAGTATGTTTACATGGACACCATCAATCTGATTTTAATATGATTAAGACAATACTCTGATTAAGATCTACCATATAAACATTGATTTGTGATTAATTTAATCTGATTAAGGTCATGAACTAAACAGAAATCGAATTAAGATGTGGAGTATGCTGATTTTAGTCGCATTAATAAAATGCAGTACAGACATGAAAACACTTTGATCAAACTATTACCTTCATGTAGGATTTTCACCGCATTTTGTGACAGGATAGTCTATACACACACGGCTGTTTGACACTATTATCTGCACCTACCGAGACAGTAAAGAACCACAGACACCTGTATCGTGAAATGCGGAGGTTTTTTTCCCATAAGGGCATGAAATTCCCTTAAAACAACACTCTTCCAGCAGTTCAAACTCGCATCCAATATCTCCTTTGTCACAGGGGGCATGCATGAAATGTTTCTGAATGAAAGTGAAAGTGCCAAACTGCAGTTAACGTTGACAAATTAAAAATGAAACACCCAAAATTACATGAAACTCCAGAGGAAATGTGGATAGTGTGGTGACGTGATGACGTTAATCGAATTATGTGCTATAATATGTAAAACGGGATCATGATGAAAGGAACATTCAAAAAGTAACTCATGTAAACGCCTTAATCATATTATTGTCTTATTTAGATTAAGGCGAATAATTCGACAGATGTCCACGTAAACAAAGTCATTGATATTCTTTAGGTGAATAAGTTCATGCATTTTGGAAATCTTTAATTAAAGTTTGAGCATTTGCTTTCACGTTTGGAATAATATCATCAGTTAAATGGATTCAGCCACAATATTCTTAATCATGCCCCTCTTACCGCTGGTTTCAAATGAGGTTATGATGTGCAAAAAGAAAGCCTCGCCCCCAACCTAATATTTGGTGTCAGTTGGAAGGATATTAACATACTGAAATTAAAGTATCAGAGAATTCTGTTTCACATGGACATAGCATCTAGTTGTCAGAGCTGTTGACAATAATATTGGTAAATTAGTAGCCAACATTCAACAAGTCAAGCATAATGGAGACAGCTGATTAATCATGTGGGTTTATTAAAAATTTCACACTTTTGATATTTCAAAATGCGCATTATCACTGGGTGATGGACACCTAGCTAGTAGCTATCAGCATTCTTCCAAACATCTTCTTTTGTGTTTAATAGAAGAACAAATCTCAAATAAGTCTGGAACAAGTGAAGTGAGTAAGTGATGACAGAATTGACATTTTTCATCTATCGCTTTAATTGTTTGCATTGTTGTGTTTTCTGCAGTTGCGTGAAGAGCTTGAGAGGGCCGGACAGACCCGCTGTGGGGAGCTGGAGGGAATGAGAAAGGAAGTTTCTCAGTTAACCAGTGAACTTCATCAGCGTGACATTACCATTGCCACACTCACCGGCTCTGCCTCCAGCATTGAGAGACAGTTACGAGCAGAAGTGGAGCGAGCAGAGCGAAGGGCCTCAGAACTCAAGGTTCACCAAAACATACTTTAAACCTCTTCAGATTTGGCAGATGACACCGAATACAGAAAAACTTGCTGTTTATGAAAATAAAACCGTAGATCTGTTTTTAATTGTTTAGAATTAACAGTTAAATATTGTGCATAAACTGGTTGTTCTCTTTTCTTGGCTCTGTAGGTGACGCAGGTTCAGCTAGAAACCTTAAAGCTTGAGAATCAGCATCTGAATGATCTTCTGGAGAGAGTCGAGTCTCAATCACCTAAGGTTTTGATTCTTTGCATAGTAATCACTGGATACAAGCATCTTATTATTGGCAGCATATGGGTCAAAGACAAAAAGCTTACAATTTAAATAGAGTTTTTTCCCATTTATTAGAATTTGTTCCATTTTATTCTGAAAAAAATAGGAAAATAGAGAAAATAGATAATTCTGTCATGTATTTAAAGGTGCAGTAGGTGATCTGCCTAAATGCTAACCAGTTAGCACAATATGTTTGAAACACAATCCCTCCCCCCACCGTCCAAAGCCATGCCTTCTGATACCTTGAACAGGCACATTTATGATGACCGAGATCCACTAGATCATGCCATTCCCCAGTTAGAAAACTTTATGGTACTTTGTTTTACTACAACTATGAACAAAAAACTGTATTATATCGAGAATGTTTTCAGTTGTGTAGCAAGCAAAACTTTTCTTACTCTCTCACGTGCTTTGTCCTAAAGCGATTACTGAATGCTTTGTGGTTGGCCAGCAGCATGCTGGAATTATACTTATTTCTAAGCCATACTTGCATGCTATTGCAGATCAAATATTCAAAGTAGCATGGTTAACAATAGAGGGAGCGCGTCATAAGTTGTCATTGTTCAAAAATGAACCAATGTTAATATAAAACTAACTTCACCTCAGTGAAAGCTAGGTGGAATAGCGCTATTTACTTTTGTTGTTAAGCTAAATAAAAATCTACATTATCGATGCTGTGTAAGGTCCTTTATGAAATTGAAAATAGTCAAATCAGTCGAAAGAATTCAGTGGCTAAACAACACTTCTGTGCATATAACCCATTCATAATTCAACAAAATCTACATCAGCTTTGAGTGACTGAAATAGTTTTTAAACATAGCATTACCTGTCTAAAAGAAATATTTAAGCTATGGTGTCATCCTTCCTCCAGCCTGCAAAACTAACTCTAATATTGATATAGGATTATAAAAAAATTTGATTCAGCATATGTTTTTTACCGCTGTCACTCGTGTGCGCGGTGCACGTACAAATCTACAATTGTTGACATACAGTTTGGGCTATTTATCAGAATTATTGGAATTACCGACCTGACAATTTTTTAATTTCATGAACATTTTTTAGTCTTATGCCTTCCCAGAATATAAAAATACATATAAATACATTCTGATCATTTACTTTAATCATTACTATTGGAATGTAAATAGACTTTCAAGCAGCACAACAAAAATGTTTCTGAAAACAATCACCTACTGCACGTTTAATACATTACCATGAGCTACATAAAACACCCAATACAATGTCATTCTGTGTAATGATAATAAAAAGTTTCAATTTCATGATTTTCCTTATCAGGACTGGAAAATAAAACATACATTTGGAAAATATAACCTCACATGAGAACAATACCACATTTAACACTGACGCTATTCATAAATAAAAAAAGATTGAGTAGCCATGGGACACCAAATGATTTTGTTCCTGGTAGATCCACTTTAACAGCAATTATTTGAAGTAATGGTTTTTTTGCATAACTTATGAATCTTCCAGGTTCTTCAGTATGAATTTTGTCCCACTTTTCTTTACAATGGTGTTCTAGTTTCTTGAGGTATGTGGGCATTTGTTTTGCACAGCTTTCACCACAGCAGTTTAGAAAGAATGAGGTCTGGACTTTGACTGGGCTATTGCTACACCTTGGATGATTTTGTTGTTCTAGAAGTCTTATGGTCTGCACGGTATTTTTAAACCTTGCCAATGTGCTGACTTGTTTTTTAGAGAGTCAAGGCTTCTGGCATCCCTTACAAACATGCCATACTTGTTCCATGTTTTTGTAATTGTACTGTAATGCACTTTATCATTTCACCTGTTTTATGAAGCCTGTAGAGTCTGTGGTGAAGTTCTTTAGCTGTCTGCCATTTTTTGGGTGTTACAAGGTCTGATCTTGGGGTGAATTTACTGGGATGTTTATTCCTGGGAGTATTTGTGTCAGTTTTGAATGCTTCCAGTTGAATCAGGGATATTCCAGCAAATGTTTCTAGTGAATAAACTTTCTTACTATGAAATAATAGATTGCAGATGCTTTAGAATTGGCTGCATTGCGCTTTTCAGACTGATGACAGCAACAGTTGCTTCTCAAAGATCAATGCTAAAGTTTTTCTAGCTTGTCATTTTGTTAACACACACACACCAGATGGCTCCAAAACAAAAAGTTTGCATTTACAGAGGTGCTCACACCTGTTGATGATCAGATAATTAAAGACATATAAGAAGTACGTTAATCCCTATGTTAATAGTATGGATGCCTCTAAGTTTGTCACAGATGACTTTGCCATTATGGCTTTATTTCTGTGCAATATTTCTTGTGTTGTTATTCATTTAAGGTTTTATTTTCTAAATTTCAAGGTCTGTCAAGGACCAGATAATATTTATGATGTCCTGATTAGGCATGGGCCGGTATACGTTTGTGACGGTATGATAACCTTGGATAAAAATATCACTGTATTGTGATTACTTTTTTAAATGTCTTAGTTAAAAACAAATCATTTTCCCCCTATTGAACACAATATACAGTATTTTATTTAAATTTTTCAATTTACAATTCACATTTATTATACTTTGGAACAGTAAAAGTAATTTAAGTAAATCATTTAATTTGACTTGAAATTAGTTTAAGTAAAATTAAATAAATCATTGACTTCTGCTTAGGTTCAATAGTTCACAAAACACAGATTTGTGTACAACACATAAAAAGCATATTATACATGTACATATACCTTAGGAACGGTATAACAGAAAAATATTGCGGTTTTAAAACCTTGACTTTTCCAAACCGCGGTAAACCTTAAAACTGGTTATCGTTCCATGTCTAGCCCTGATACAGAAAACTATGGTATTCAGTAGGGTGTCCAAACATTTTCTCATGGCTGTATATACCAAGATATCTTGTCAGGCATATTTAGACCACAAATCTATTAAAAAATAACAATAATTTAACAGTAAAATTCAGCTTGTTATCTGTATATTTTAATATGTACAAATTCTAATAAGTATATTGCTTAAATTTCACAAATATATCTGTTTCACTTTATTTTTCAGAACACTTATTTGCGAAATTGAAGTAGACACTTTACTGGGGTTTAATGTGGTCTCCGTATGCAAAATCACTTTTTTGTTTCTCTTTGAACCAAATATAATATGCTCACACTTTATAATAAGGTTTCATTAGTTAATGCATTTACTAACATGAACAAATTATGAACAATAGCTATGCAGCATGTATTAATCATAATTCAGCATTTACTAATGCCTTGTAAAATCCAAATTCATGCTTGTTAACATTAGTTAATGTGCCAAGAGATAACATGAACTAACAATGAACAACTCTATTTTAATTATATAATGTTAACTAACATTAACAAGTGTAGTGAATTAATCGTTTATTATTATTGTGTTCATGTTAGTGAATGTATTATCTAACATAAACTGATACAAGCTTATTGTAAATTGTTATCTATAATATTTTATCACATTTCTTTGTTGTTGTTGAGAAGTGAAATGTAAGTGATTTCATAACTGCTTAAATGCTTTATAACGTGAGTACAGTGAAATTGTTAGAGCATTGTTTATTTTAACATCTTAACATTACCTTGCCTCAAAGACTTTTTATAAACTGATGGGTTATTTGAATGCAAAACAGATTGTGCTTGATTTGTGTTTATTTCTGTTTTGCAACCTTTCATTTTCCCTTTGTTATCGCTCTCATTTTCACTTTGTTTCAGAGAGGTGATGGAGAGCTGGCGAGTCTCAGAGACAGCTATGTGTCATCTCTAAAGAGTCTGGAAGAGGAGAACAGGCAGCTAAGACTAGAAATGACTGAGTTACGAGCTCGGATGGAGGCCAGCAATCAGACCTGGCAGGACAAATATGAGAGAGCATTGCTGCAAAATCAGAGCAAGAACCACCTATACAATGAGCAAAACAGGTACGTAATACTTTACAGAGTAGAAAATACACACAAGCATGAGATACAGTTGAATGCTCACCAAGGCTGCAGCTATTTCATCTAAGATACAATAGTGTGTAATATTATTACAATTAAAATGTACTTTTCTATTTTTATGAATTTTTTTCCTGTGATGGCAATGCAGAATATTCAGCATCATTACTCCAGTTTTCAGTGTCACATGTTTTTTCAAACAATCTTGCTAATATACTAGGCTATCACTTAGGTAACCATCTTTAATATTATCTTATTTAATATTATATATTATATAAGTTAAAAACAATTATTTTGCTTGATAATTTTGATTAAAAATTGTTTAACAAACAGAAAATTAAAAAAAAAACGTATTTAAAACTGAAATCTGTCTCTTTTTTGGTCAAGTGAATGCATTCTAGCTGAATAAAATGAGACATTTTCTATAGTCTTACTTAGACAAAACATTGAATGTTTTGTGTATGTAAGTGCTTGCAGCTGGAAGGGCATCCGCTGCATAAAAGATATGCCAGAGTAATTGGTGGTTCATTCCCCTGTGGCAACCTCTGATAAATCAGGGATTAAGCGAGTGAGTATATATAGGTGGATTATGCAGCTGTGTTTTGCCATAGATCTGATGAGGATGTGCAGCTCAGACACCAGGAGGAGCTGCAGGCCATGGAGACTCAGATGCAAGAAAGAACCTCGCACTATGAGGAGCAAATCCAGACGCTCCTCAAACAGCTGGAGAACTTGTCGCGAAATTCACCTTTTCGCCCAGATGGCCAATCACAAGAGAGCAAGACATCTGTATCTCCAGCACGCTCTTCTGCATCATCTGCCTCATCTTCATCTTCAACCCGTAAAGCCCAGAGAGTGGCAACTCTGCTCAGTGCAGTGGCCAATGGAGAGGAGGCTCAAGCTTCCAGCTCGGTAGACACCTTTCTGCCTTTGGTCAGTAGAAGTAGTAGAGAAAATAGGGGACAGTGACAAGATTTTTTTTTTTTTAATTTATGTCAGGTTTATTCGAAATTGATTCATAAAATCTAGGTTATTTATAGAGGTGCACAGAATTGTGTGGGTTTTTTTTTTTTTAGGATTTTTTTTTTTGACTTTGAACACATCTGCTTATTCTTATTTGCTAACAACCTAAATTTAAGTGCTGAAAAAAAAAAGTAAAATAAAGGTGCGTGCCAAATTGCATACTTATGCGCTTTTCTACTCCATTTTGTAGTATAAGTGGTGTAAGTAGTGCGTTCACACTGAAAACTTTAATTATCCAGATGATGAACTTATTACCCCGGTAAAATTAAGTGTGGAATGATGGACACTTCACGCATTCAACGACTGCATATTTGCTTATGTAGCGAAAGGGGCAGAGCTGTCGCATGCACATGTTAAGTTACTATATATTGGATTTTGAAAGCAAAATTCTCCTATTAGAGTGATTATACCGCCTCCTGATGGTGAATGCAGTTATACTCATGGCAGGTATTATTTTTTAGTTTGGTCATTTATTTCACTAATTTGACAACCGTCGAGTGTCATCAGGAAAACGGTTTGAATTTCCGCATAGTAAAACAAACATTAGCGTTCCATTTGGGACAACACTACATACATATACTATGCTGTTGAGTGTGTAAGTACATAGTGTATAGTGCGTCATTTGGAACACAGCTTAAATAAATTAATGATTAAATTATAATTGTAAAGGTTATTATAAAGGTTATATATACAAAAAATCTTAGTGGATCATTTGATCTTATTATTATTATTATTATTATTATTTCTTAAGACTGTTATTTTATTATTTATTTTAATAAATCAGCTTATACATTAAAAAAATACAGAAAAAACAAGTAAAAGAGGTAACCATCATAACTCTGTGTTGAAGTAAAAAGATAATTTCTAATCAATATGCTTGATTTATTTTGTTTGTAAAATGTATGGTATAACCCAGGCTAGCACTATCACCTCACAGCAAAAAGGTCGTTGGTTCGAGTCCCGGCTGGGTCAGTTAACAGTTCTGTGTGTGATTGTGAATGAGTGTTTATGGGTGTTTCCCAATGCTGGGTTGCAGCTGGAAGGGCATCCGCTGCGTAAAAACATATGCTAAAAAAGTTGGCAGTTCATTCCGCTGTGGCGATCTCTGAAATAGAGACTAAGCTGAAGGAAAATGAATGAATGGTATAATCCCCAAAAGGAATAATATTTTAGTAATTAATAATTAAGGGTGTCATGGTGGCGCAGTGGATAGCACAATCGCCTCACAGCAAAAAAGTCGCTGGTTCGAGTCCCAGCTGGGTCAGTTGGCATTTCTGTGTGGAGTTTGCATGTTCTCCTGGGTTTCCTCCCGGTGCTCCGGTTTCCTCCACAGTCCAAAGACATGCGATATAGGTAAATTGGGTAAGCTAAATTGTCCCTAGTGTATGTTTCTGAATGCAAGAGTGTATGGGTGTTTCCCAGTGTTGGGTTGCGGCTGGAAGGGCATCCACTGCGTAAAACATATGCTGGATAAGTTGGCAGCTCATTCCTGCTGTGGTGACCCCTGATTAATAAAGGGACTCACCCGAAAAGAAAATGAATGAATAATTAAGAGTTAATAGAGTTAATGCATGAAAACAAACATAAGAAAAAGGGTACATTCCTAAGAACTTTTCTCATTCTTGTTCTCCATTCCTTGCAATCTTTTTACAATCACTTTACTGACTGTGTAATGTCTCACTAAATAGGCAATTTGACCAAGAATGCAGAAAATGTACGTATGAATGCTGCAGAATTGTGTTATGTTTGGCACATTGCTTTTTTAAGAATATATGACAGACACACACACACACACACAGTAGCATTGCACAACAGCTTTAACAGTCATTTCCTCCATCTTCTTCCAGGACTCCACTGGATCTCCAAATACCTCTGTGACCACACGCTTTCTGGAAGAGGAAACCCTACGTTCTCAAGAGCTGCTCCAGAGGCTGGACGCCCACATTCAGAGCATGAAGCAGGAAAACGCCAGCACCGTCTGCAAATACCTGGGCAAGACTGGCAGCCCTCAAAACGGTCAATGACTCCAGAATATTTTGATCTGTATCGAAATTCACATGCCATATATGCCCATTTCTGTCTGAGAAGGTAGATGTGTTTTGGCAGAGGATTCATAGTTTCTGCAAGATGATTGATTGAAGACCCTTAACGCCAGCACAGCTCTTCAGAAAATGACACCAAAGCAGTGCCAAACAACTGTACCTTCATGTTTATTGCACTAGTAAAGGTATGACCACATACACACACACACTCCGTTTTCTTTTACCAGAGGCCTTTCATATGGACTTCATCATTTCGCCCTCTTTAGCACTTTAAACACGGTAGCTGTCCTGTTTATCTGTGCCTTATACAATCAATATTTATGAATGCTGAATATTTGTAAGCCCACAGACATGATTGTGAAGAATTTGTTTTAAGGGTTGAATTAAAAGATCTTGTTTTCATAGCCTTGGTTGTTATGGGAGTTTGTGCGAATGCTTTTACGTCTCCGTCACTTTACGCTTTGGGGAAAAGGCTGTTTAGACATGTGATGGGATGAGATACGTCCTCTTGGGCCGTATCCTTTAACAGCGGAGATGTAAAGTTGACGTCAAACACACAAACTTTATCTCCGGTCTCCACCTATGTTTAGTGGCCTATCACAGACCGCTGTAATGATTTAGTAAGGTTTCACCCCAAGAATGCATGGTCTATGCCAGGCCGTAGGGTTTAAGGAGCACAAACACACACACACGTTCGACATGAGAACGCTTATGGAATGTTAATGTCGTCCATGTGGGATCCTGCACATGGAAATCGCCGAAGGCTGTTATTGAGCGCTGAAGGGAAAAGCTGATATATTACCAACGGAGTGGTTGTGAGTGGGAGACATGTGCTCTGTCGTTTTGAGAAATAGGGGGAATAGGAATATCCTAAATCTAATTTGTTTTGGAATGTGTCTCTTTTTTTCCCTCTCTCTCTCCCTCTCTCCTTCCCTTCCTCAGATTAGCAAGTGCTGGAAATATGTTTTGCCGGGCTCGGGTCCAGCGGTTTTGCGATCGGAATTCCGTAACCCTGGTTACCGGTCCTGCAAAGCTCAACAAACAGCACTGAGGAATTTGGCAATGTGGACGTTTACTCTTTTGCTTGCAGAGGAAAAACATTTTTGATTCTTATGAAGTTTGGGGCCCTGGGAGAAAGTCAAGGGCAAAATGAGAGATTAATCAACACTTGACTTGCTTTAATGGTTGAACTATGGCCAAGAATGTACCTGATAATTTTGTTTTGAGCTGGTAAAACTGTTACTTTAAAAGGTCAGAACTTTTAAAAGTTTTTTTTAGAATGGGATTTCTGCCTAAAGGTCTTGAGTATGTAAATCAGCTTATTCTAAAGGCCCTTTCGCTCCTTAAACGATACCAATAACTGTGCTAGCATCTATTTCAGCAGTTGATATTGTCTCATTCATTCTAAAGCCCAAGTATATGTCATTTTATTTTAAACGTGCATCAATGTATGCGCAGTCGAATACAGTGTTTTAAAGGATACTCCATTTGTCTTGACATTTGACACATACATGCAAGATGTGTCCTTTTTCAGTATCTGTGCTTTCTTTCTCCAAATGTCTTGCATTATAATAATGTCTTTGCGCTGTTCTAAAATAGAGCTTAATACATTGTAGTTGACTTTTTAAATAACTTTAATCATTCATCAGCTGGGAAAAAAATGTTTTGAAGAAGAATGCGGCATTACTGTTAGAACTTTCACCAGGACTCTAATATTCATATACAGTCTTATGGTAATTAAGGAGCTGTTTTATAATCTGGGGAATTAGTAACTAATTCATATACATTCTATGGACACTTTCTATGGACGCAAATTTCTAATCACATGGCAGCAACTCAATGCATTCAGGCATGTAGACATGGTCAATACAATCTTCAAACTGAGCATCAGAATGGGGAAGAACAGTGATTTAAGTGACTTTGAACATGGCATGGTTGTTGGTGCAAAAAGGGCTGGTCAGAGTATTTCAGAAACTGCTGAAGAAGAAGATGCTGAAGAGCATCTCTGAACGCACAACACATCGAACCTTAAGACAGATGGGCAACAGCAGCAGAAGACCACACCGGGTGCCACTCCTGTCAGCTAAGAACAGGAAACTAAGGCTACAATTAGCACAGGCTTACCAAAATTGGACAATAGAAGAATAGAAAATGTTACCTGGTCTGATGACTCTCGATTCCTGCTGCAACATTCGGATGGTAGGGTCAGAATTTGGCATCAACAACATGAAAGCATGGATCCATCCTGCCATGTATCAATGGTTCAGGCTGCTGGTGGTGGTGGTGGTGGTTGTGTAATGGTGGCGGGGATATTTTCTTGCCACAATTTGGGCCCGCTAGTACCAATTGAGCATCTTGTCAACGGCACAACCTACCTGAGTATTGTTGCTGACCATGTCCATCCCTTTATGACAACAGTGTACACATCTTCTGATGGTGACTTCCAGCAGGATGCCTTGTCATAAAGCGCGAATCATCTCAGACTGGTTTCTTGATCATGGCAATGAGTTCACTGTACTCAAATGGCCTCCACAGTCACCAGATCTGATCTCAGTCCAATAGAGCACCTTTGGGATGTGGTCGAACGGGAGATTTGCATCATGAATGTGCAGCTGATAAATCTGCTGCAACTGCATGATGCTATCCTGTCAATGTCGACCAAAATCTCTGAGGAATATTTCCAGTACCTTGTTGAATCTATGCCATGAAGGATTGAGGCTATTCTGAAGTCCAACCCAGTACTAGTAAGGTGTACCCAATAAAGTGGCCGGTGAGTGTAAATTTACATGTTTTTAATCATGCTTGGAGTTGTTTATGTTTGGAGATTGGTTTTGGGAAGAGCCTTTATGATCATTTATTTAATTAAAATTTTTTTTTTTTTTGGTATTTAATGTACAGTAATTCCCTAAAACGTGACATCTGGTTGTCTAAAACATTTAACAGAATTTTACATTCACTGTCATCATAATCATTATGTAGGTTCTGCAGTTCATACAGCTTTAATTGGAGGATGTGTGAATGATAGCAGAATTTATATTTTGGTTGAACTATCCCTTTAATCTTCATAATTATTTATCTCTACAACTTCATAAGGGGTCTAAATCTAACAGGGCCTAAACCTAAAACCTTTTATTGACTGATGATGCTTTATTTGGTTAAAAAAAGGAGGAACCCTTGGCACAGATAGCCTTGTCAGCAATTCAGTGACATATATAGCCCCATTGCACTTTGAGTGTCCTGAGTTTGAATCCCAACTCATAGACATTTTCCGATCTCTACCCCGAACTGTACTTTTTGTCTACACTGTAAAAAAAAAAGTTGACTCAACTTTAAATTTTAAGTCAACCAGCTTCAGGCCATTTTTTGGAGTTTACTCAACTTAAATCGAATCAAGTACAGTACTTGGGTTGAGAGTTGAGTCAACTCAAAATAGCTCTGCAGCAAGTTGCCTTACAATTTTGAGATGTCAACTTTTTTTACAGTGTAAATACTGTCCTATAAAAAAACTGCAAAAAAAAAAAACATCTTTAGAAAACTAAAATGTGCAGTCAGTACATCAAAGAGCAGTTTTTATTATTTATAAAATATTTATATGCTCATTTCAAAAGATCTGTGCTTCACTTCAGCTTGCATGTTTATGTGGTTACAAAACAGTTTTTGTGATTTATTATCTTGCTGCACCTTATATTATTTTCAGGTGTTGTTAGAATTATTAGAAATGATACCACACTAAATATATCTGTAAAAATCTCTGTAAATGAACAGTTTTCTGTATTTTGTAATTCTTGTTTATTAGTTTTTTATTATTATTTATGCTTTTGAATCACATTATGACTTGAATCACATTAGACCTTGATCATTCTTCTGACAATTTATAACTTTAAAAAGTTGGACTTTTATGAACACTTTTAATAGTTGAAAGTAATATATTGTCTGGGTTGGTGTATTTTATGCTGCAAAAAACTGTTATTTCAAAGATCGATTTATTTATACACTATTTCTTATACATTATTCATTCATTTTCTTTTCAGCTTAGTCCCTTTATTAATCCCGGGTCGCCACAGCAGAATGAACTGCCAACTTATCCAGCACATGTTTTACACAGCGGATGCCCTTCCAGCCGCCACCCGTCTCTGGGAAACATCCATACACACTCATACACCACGGATAATTTAGACTACCCAATTCACCTGTACCGCATGTCTTTGGACTGTGGGGGAAACCAGAGCACCCGGAGGAAACCCACGCAAGCGCAGGGAGAACATGCAAACTCCACACAGAAACGCTAACTGACCCAGCCGAGGCTCGGACCAGCGACCTTCTTGCTGTGAGGCGACAGCACTACCTACTGCGCCACTGCGTCACCTTTCTTATACATTATATAATTTCACACTAAAATGTCAATGAAAAAGTCACTTTGTTAAACTGTAGAGTGAAAATTTCAACATCAAAAGTAGACAGAGTGGAGATCGTGGACCCATAATGCAGTTCACAACTGTAAATAGAGGGAAAACATAAAATACGGAACTGTTAATTAACAGATGTTTTACAGTGCAGACAACTGGCAATTAACGCTGTTTTATATATTTGACAGTGAGAAGTTTTTTCTTGCATTTGATGCTTGGCATTAAGTGTCTATTTTAGGCCCCTGGATAAAAAAGTTAATGACAGTTCTTCATTTTACAGGGTCCTTTTTAAAGTGTTAGCGTGACTGTTATTTATTAATACAAGCAAATGAACCTAAACTGAACTCTAAAAGCTATTAATATCTTGTTCTTCAGCACGAGACCATAATAATAGCAATGATCCATTCTGAAGTTGTTATTTTAGTTGTAATTAATGACATCGGGTGACTCTCTTTCTTTAAATAGCTTAAACACTAATATTTTCCATTGACCACTTATAAAATGACACTCACTTGATGCGTACTGTTAAACAGGTATCAACAAAGCACTCTAACACACAAAACACACATTATCTTCTTAGATAGCTTTTCTTTAAATAACATTTTATTATATGATGGTACTGTAGCAGTGTTTTAGATAGTTGTGTTGTATTAAAGAGCTATTTCACCTTTAAATGAGAGTCGGGTCATATTGGTCCAAATCTCTATTTTGTCCACAAAAACACAAAAAAAAATATTTTGGAGAATGTTTTTGTTTATAAAAAGAAAGTGAATTTAAAGGGAAGTACATAAATCATAAATTGAGTTTATTTTGGAAAAAACTGTACTCGGTAAAACCTCTTTTTGTTTTGATCCAATGAAGAAAAATAAAATGCATGTGGGTTTGGAACAAAGTGACTGTAAATATATTTTTAATTGAAGTAAGCATTTAGAATGAAAAAATTCTGTCATCATTTACTCAGCCTCCACTTGTTCCAAACCTATTTGAGTTTTGCTTCTTTCTTTTAGAACACAAAAAAAGTGTTGGAAATCTGTAGCCAATGACTTCAATAGTATTCTTTTCCTAATATGAAAGTCCATAGCTATCAGTTTCCACACTGTAAAAAACGCTAAGACAAAAAGTCACGACAACAAATGTTTTTATTTTACTTTAACTTATTTTATTAAGTTAATCAGGTTTCAACTGAATGTTTTAAGTTATACAAAGTTTAAAGGGACAGTTTACCAAAAAATTTAAATTCTGTCATCATTTACTCATCCCTCTTTGTTCCAAACCAGTTTTGAGGGTTTTTTTGTTCTTTTGAACACAAAAAGATATATTGAAGACTCTTGAAATCCTGTAACCAATGACTTCCAGAGTATCTTTTTTTCTTACTATTGATGGCAGTAGTTACAGGTTTTCAACATTTTTCAATATATCTTCGTTTGTGCTCAACAAAACAAAAATAATTCAGTTTTGAATTAGTGAAGGGTGGGAAAATGATGACAACAATTTTTTTGGGTGAACTATCCCTTTAACATTTTAGTCAGATTGATTGATGTAGGTGTGGCATGGTGGCTCAGTGGTTTGCACTGTTGCCTCACAGCAAGATGGTCGCTGGTTCGAGTCCTGGCTGGGTCAGTTGGCATTTCTGTGTGGAGTTTGCCAGTTCTCCCTGTGTTAGCGTGGGTTTCCTCCGGGTGGTCCGGTTTCCCCCACAGTCCAAAGACATGCGCTATGGGTGAATTGAACAAACTAAATTGGCTGGTGTGTGTGTGTGTGTGTATGGGTGTTTCTCAATACTGGGTTGCAGCTGGAATGGCTTCCGCTGTGTAAAAAATATGCTGGAATAGTTGGCAGTTCATTCC